>NC_058404.1:4155039-4203633 GCF_002201575.2 Neomonachus schauinslandi | reverse complement strand
TTATTTATTTATTTATTTATTTATTTATTTATTTATTTATTTATTTATTTAAAGATTTTATTTATTTGACAGAGAGACAGGGAGAGAGGGAACACAAGCAGGGGGAGAGAGAGAGGGAGAAGCAGGCTCCCTACTGAGCAGGGAGCCCTACGTGGGGCTCGATCCCAAGACCCTGGGGCCACGAACCTGAGCTGAAGGCAGACGCTTAATGACTGAGCCACCCAGGTGCCCCTGGAAGGAAAGTTTTTTCATTACAACAATATCCCAACATTATTATATTTTGTGGTTACAAACGTTGTGTGATTACTATGTAAGTTCTAGACAGGTGTCACTGTTAGAGGTTTTTCTTCATCTCTATATTCCGTGTTCTAAAAACATGCGTTTTTATATTTAAGTAGAGTTATTACTCTGAAAACCTTGTCATATCTGTTCCCTTAATTTATATTGACATAATTCCTAGCATAATTTTAGGATGCGTGATATATATGGTCTCTGTCTTATTGCAAAAAATAATGCATCTTAAACAAGCAGTGGCTTCGCTCAAGGTTACACTGAAGGTCAGTGAATAATCTGCAATAGGACACATGTGCCTTAACTTCCAGATGAGCGAGGTTTTCTTTATAACAGTGTCCCTAATGTTTTCTTGTAATGAAATAATTTCTCTTTCTCACTTAAGATAATACATTTTTAGGCTTTCTGGACAGATAATTTGTAGTGGAATATGCTTACATATTCATGATTCAAAAACAATAATTTAGTGCTTACGTAATTCTTGCTCAATTTTTGTGATAATTTGAATTCTCATTGCAGAGTAAACACCATACAAACATTATTCTTACAGCACTCATTTACTTTAAATTCAGAATATATTGTCAGTATAGAAGTAGAAATTAAAAATATTTAACACAGACGGAGATAGTTTAAAAGAGAAACAAGTGGGGCGCCTGGGTGGCTCACTCGTTAAGCGTCTGCCTTGTTCAGGTCGTGATCCCAGGGTCCTGGGATCGAGCCCCGCATCAGGCTCCCTGCTCAGCGGGGAGCCTGCTTCTCCCTCTCCCACTCCCCCTGCTTGTGTTCCCTCTCTCACTGTGTCTCTCTCTGTCAAAAAAAAAAAAGATTTAAAAGAGAAACAGGTGACAGATGACAGCATCATAGCTCAGTACCCACCTCTGTACCATTAGCAAAGACATGCATGACTCAACATTACTTACTTTTAAATTTCCAAAAGGTAACCAAAAAATATTTATTTATAAATTAATGACATAACTGAGGTGTATTTCACCATTTTCCAAGTGACACGATTACAGAGGAATTCCTTTCAATTATACTTATTTTTGATCTAGGTTACTTTTAAACAGTTACTTTTAATACTCTTCGAGACATGCTACCTGTAATTTTGATCATGCTACTGTTTTCTAAGTTAAAGTATGTGCCTGCTTTGAAGTTAAACACACACACACACACACACACAGTTGAATTGTGTTTTCTTTTTCCACTTAGCATTTTGTTTTTTTACAAACACTTCTACAGCACCTGCATTTGCAGTAGCTAATTTGCTTTGTACTGAGAGTCTTTAACGAGACATATTTCAGTAGTGTGTGTCTTCTGTGCACCTCCATTCTCATCAAACATTCAGATAGAAGTATTAGTAGAATAGGGACAGCATTTATAATTTTCTCCTGAAATCTTAGCTTCTCTTAGATTTTATTCCAGATAGTTGGAGCTGCTGGGCAGGAAAAAGTGTGGGGTCGGGGGCCAGGGGCAGAGGTAGGAGTAAGAGATAAGAGGTTCGTGTGTAAGAGGTCAGCAAGATAGCTTGGCATCATTCTTGAGCAAGAGAGAGAGAGGATGTTTTACTTTCTTTCCATTGTTGCTGAGCATTTCAGGAGCCTGGCTTGGTGGGCACTGTATTGAGACTTCTCTCTTAATCCTCATGAGGACAACCCTTTCAGACACCAAGGATAGCAAAGGGGCTAAGATCAAGCAGTTGGAGAAAGGTCCTTCTGTGCTGTAGTTTTGGGAAGGGAAAGTAGAGAGGAGGTAGAGGCAGTCTGGAGAAGACACTCAGCCATGTGTGTGACTTCCTCGGGGGGCTGGCCAAGAGGGGAGGGGTTGCCTTAAAGAATCCTCACAGAAAGCACAGTCTGGCACAGTTAAGAGCAATATGCCCATCGAGAGGGAAAGAGTCTGGCTTGCTTCCCCAAATCCTCCCTTTCTTAAATTCTTCATCGTGAGTTAAGATTCAGTAGATCTGCCCTAGGAACGCTGTGATTGGGACAGAATGGCCCCACAGCCAAGGTGGGATGGGCCCTGTGGTCCAGGGGAAGCACAAAAGACCTGGTGGAAATTCACAGTGTTCTCAAGTCCATTCAGAAACCAAGGTGAAGCGGAGTCAGCAGGGAGATGCTAATGGATCTCAGCTTAGCAGAGAAAAATATAGAACTGGGGATTGGCTGTTATCCAAAGCTGATAGCAACAGTGGATGCCAGCCAGATGCCCATGGGAATAAGTAAGGAAAAGGAGAAATCCTGCTGCTCTCACAGGATTTATAGCCTCAGGGACAGAGACAGCTTCCCCGCAGCTACGCTACGGAGTGTCCAAAAGCCCCATTGGACCAAAGCAGCAAGTTCGGGCCGAACAAAGACCTGAAACCTCTCCAACTATACTCAGATCTAACCTCATAAATAAGGGAATCTGAGCAGTTTTCCTCTAACTGAACTTGCAAGATCCTTTATAAATGACCATGTGGATCAAATGTTTGTTTCCTAAGTGGGAGTAGGGCTCCTGAAAAAGACATTAGTGTCCAACAAAATACCTACATTCTCTGTATAATTCAAAATGCAGGAGGGTAAACATTGTTGCCCTACATAGCACAGTTTTCAAATTAAGTTTTCACTTACTAAAAAAGAAAAAATAGATTACCATTTATTTTTAGAAACATGGGTGACTTTTCTGATAAGTGCGTAATGCATATCTGAAGATCTAATAGTACTTTAGGTAGCTTTCAATGTACTCCTTGTAGCATTCTTGGAAACTCTATCTCCAGTGTTTTCTGAAGAGGTTGAGAAATTTATTTTGGGTATTAGCAACTGCAGAACATTTGTCCTTCATTGGTGAGTTCCTTGAACCCAGCCATCCCATTTTGTTGATTCATTACCTAGCAAACTGGCATTCACATATTCCATGCTTGGCCCTCAGATATAGTCAACATATTACAATTTTGCTAAGAGATTTAATATGGAAAGTTATGTTTCATATGTTTTTTAGTTGTTTTATATGGTGTATCTGGTTGGAAAGCTGAACATCTCTGTAATTCTACAAAGGTTCCTGAATGTCTTTGGAAAATATAGCATACGCAGATGCCTACTTAAGGTCTGAAGCTCGTTGTCTTTCTAAGGTGATTGTTGTTATTGGGAAAAATGGATTGGGGATTGTATCTGAGGTCAGTTCCAACCTCTTGGTTAATTATATATGTGGGTGGCTCGGTTGGTGTCAACGTCTTGTCATCACTGATATACTCAAATGATGGCACTTTACCTACCTTGTCAACTGAAGACGCTGACCAGAATGGTGTTTCTTTATTGTATGCTTATGTAGTTGTATTCAAGTCAAATTGGCCTCCTGGATGGATGAGATTGGCTTACATCTGTTTAGGTATTGCTATGATTGCAATATAACCAGATATGGGATAGTTACAAAATTGCATTGCTGGTTCTACATATTTTCCTCTAAAATAGATGATTTCATAACCACAGGACAATTTCTATTTCAATTCTTTGGACTTTCATTTTAGGAAAAATAATTTTGCTTTTTCTATCACCCTGTGTTCTTCATCTTTCTGTCTCTTCTAAAGAACCTAATTAAAACCAGGCTTCTTCTTTTTTTCTTTTTTTTTCACATCACCTATTCTTCTCATAGCAAAATGCATTCCAGTTTTCTTGGAAGCAATTCTCACAAGTTTTCACCTGGTTCCTCAGTTTTCCTTTGGCCTGCCAATGTTTAATATCATTGAACACACATTCTTCCAAAAAGTTTATAGTCTCTGGCTTCCTTTTATTGGGAGGAATTTGAATATCATTGTATCTCTATGATTGTTATTCCTATATTCACATCCCCAAAAACAAACTGCCCTGTGTTTAAGCTCCTTGTTGCTGTGTAACAAATGACCTCAGGACTTAATACCGTACAAAAAAAAAAAAAAAAAAAGCCACCTTCCGTTACAATACTGCAGGTCCATAACACGGACTCCACTCACTGTTGGTTCCTCTGTTGGTCTTCTTGGTATCACTCAGACAGCTGCAGGTGTGTGGTGGCCCAAGTAGGGCAGGGTTGTCTCAAGTGACCTCACCCATGTGTTTAGGAGTTGGTGCTGATGGTTGACTCAGTCTCTTTTTCTGCAGGGTTCCAGGAGGCCTGAGCAGAAGCTGGTTGAAAGAAACAGTACCACTGTAATGACAACAAACAGACTATTTATTCAGAGTCTACTATAGCAAGGGAACCAGCTACCATCGTTGTGTTTGGCAGACCCTTGGGGGTGGAAGGGAGTGGGAAAGCTTTACAGTGGAAAAAAAGGAAAGGCAGTAGGTATGTTCTAACTATATAGGTTGTTGGCTTAGGGAGCCTGGAGGTGGTGTGCTAACTAGGAGAGAGGCATCCTGTGTGATTGGTTTGGGGAACGTATTTGGCTTTCTCTGCTTGATAATGGGATGAAAGCTGGAGCAAGGGGATAGCAAAACTGACAGTCATTTCCTGAGTCCTAATCTTTCTGGGCCAAATGCTGCAGAAGTGGTGGTTGGTTTCGTGGACCAGTTATGGGTTAGGGTTCTCTTGTCATCTGTATTTGGGTGATGGGTCATTTGTATATTCATTCTCTCAATCAAGAAAGCCCCATAATGTCAGTTCTTTTGCATTCATTGGTAAAAGCAAGTCACCAGGACAGCCCGGTTCAAGGGACAAGAAGGGAATAGACTTCTCAATGGAAGGAAAGTTTCAGTTAATCACAAAGGCATGCAGAGACTGGAGGACAAAGCATCCCCCAAACCTAACTTGCCATGTAACTGTAAGACTTTTTTTTTTTTTTTCCTTACTGTGATCATGACAGTTTTCTAGGTCTTACTGACTTGGAAATGCAGTGTTATTTTTGACCATTGCTTCTCTTTTTCTTGTGTTTTCAATGAACCTCAGTAACTGATAACTTGATTATTCTTCCCCTTTTTTTATATCTGGTTTCTCTCTCCTTTTTTTTTTTTTTTTTTTTTTACCATTTTCCATCAGTGCTGCATTAATTCAGGACTGAAATGAGACTTAATTATTATAAAAGCTCTTTCTTCACATTTAAGCAACACGTTATTTACTGAGTTCTGCTCTATGTTGAAACAAGGTTGGCAAGATGAAAATCAAAACCTCAGGGAATCAGTGTTTTAGCCTCTAGAACTTTAGCTCCTCCTCCACCAACCATCAGTTCTTCACATTTGGTGATTTTGTCCAGATTCATTGAACAATGCATGACTCTGGGGCACCTGGGTGGCTCAGTCCTTAAGCATCTGCCTTCGGCTCAGATCATGATCCCAGGGTCCTGGGATTGAACCCCGCATCGGGCTCCCTGTTCAGTGGGAAGCCTGCTTCTCCCTCTCCCACTCCCCCTGTTTGTGTTCCCTCTCTCCCTGTGTCTCTCTGTCAAATAAATAAATAAGTAAAATCTTAAAAATAAAACAAAACAAACAAACAAACAATGCACTACTCTCCTTCAAACCCTAACATGCAACAACAACAGATGGGAATGCCACCTTATTTTTCTTCAGAAAATATCAAAATTACACAGTTTATGATCAGTGATCATAAAACCCATGCTTCACAGCAAAACGGTGCTCACAACTATTAATGTTCTGAAGATTTTTGGCCTTTGCAAATGTATGACATTCTCTTTCCCATCTTCATATGTGTGGAAATCTCTCCATGTGATAATCTTCAACACACCATGCATTAACTTCCAATCATGTTTGAATATATATCCAGTCCATAGTATTCTCTGGGAAACCTGTCTGATTTTACCTTTCCTTTGCTTTGGTATATATTATATGTTATGGGTAAATATCATATTGTGTATTATCTATCATATGCATACACACACAAGTACACTAATATTGATCTGTGTATATACTACTTTCTTTTTTTTATATCTGCACCCTAGGAGAGACAGAGAATAATTTGAGTAATAAACAATCCACAGAGTTTATAAATGTTCTAAAGTCCTATCAGGATAGAGATACTAAACAACTACAAACTTTGTTAGAAAAGTCATAAGTGTGTTAAGAACATAAATTACTGCATTAATAGAAATACGGTCCCTGACTTCTACACAAGCTAAGTGTATACAAAGGAACAAAGAAAATATTGTTGTTTCAGTAGAAAAAAATAATGAGAAAGTAAAAAAAAAAAAGAAAAAAAAGATAAAAGAAAATAAACAGAAAACAGGATGTTGATTCACATGATTCATTTTTGTTTTCAATCAAAATCAGTGTTAATAGACTAAACTCCACTGGGTAAAGCAACAAAATGCAACTATTCCCTTAACAAGAGAGGCAGTGAAAAGAGGATGCAAGATAAGAGTTACAAATAAAGTCAAGGAAAATACACCAGCTAAAAGCAACTAGGTTTAGAAATGCCCTAACATGACAACACAAAGCTTTAGCAAAATGCATTAATAGAGATACAGAAGTTGTACACCAGGATGAAAAGATCAGTCTACTAAATTATATAAACATCATAAACTTGTATTCACCTAACAACATAGCTTTGAAGTAGATAGAATATATAAAGTGTGAACTGGCAGAAAAATAAGGAGAAATTGACAATTCTGAGATGAGACGTTAAAACATCTATTATCAGAAACTTGTAAATAAAGCAGACAAAACATATTCAAGTTAGAAGTCCTGAGTAACGGGCGCCTGGGTGGCTCAGATGGTTAAGCGTCTGCCTTCGGCTCAGGTCATGATCTCAGGGTCCTGGGATCGAGTCCCGCATCGGGTTCCCTGCTCAGTGCAGAGCCTGCTTCTCCCTCTCCCTCTGCCACTCCCTCTGCTTGTGCTCTTCTATCTCTCTGTCAAATAAATAAATAAAATCCTTAAAAAAAAAAAAAAGAAGTCCTGAGTAACAATTAACTGTCCTGCTTTAATGAGTGTTTTTCTTGATATATACAGAATATACATTATTTTCTAAAACATACCTGGGACATTTTAAAAATTAAGTATTCTTGGGGTGCCTGGGTGACTCAGTTGGTTAAGCATCTGCCTTCGGCTCAGGTCATGATCCTAGAGCCCCGGGATCGAGTCCCACATTGGGCTCCCTGCTCAGCAGGGAGTCTGCTTCTCCCTCTGACCCTCCTCCCTCTCATGCTCTCTCTCTCTCTCTCTCTCATTCTCTCTCTCAAATAAATAAAATCTTTTAAAAAATAAAAAATAAATAAAAATTAAGTGTTCTTATGAAAGAAATATCAACATTACCCTAGATATTGATATCACACAGCCTCTGATGTTCTCATTAAATTATAAATCATTAAAAAAATACCAAAAACAAAACAAAAGCAATTCCATACCATTGAATATTAAGAACACTAGATTCTCGGGGCGCCTGGGTGGCTCAGTCGTTAAGCGTCTGCCTTCGGCTCAGGTCATGATCCCAGGGTCCTGGGATCGAGCCCCCTATCGGGCTCCCTGCTCAGTGGGAAGCCTGCTTCTCCCTCTCCCACTCCCCCTGCTTGTGTTCCCTCTCTCTCTGTGTCTCTCTCTGTCAAGTAAATAAATAAAATCTTAAAAAAAAAAAAACACTAGATTCTCATTTCGCATTACCCCCAAATAAATTCCAGGTGGATTAATATCCCAAACATGAAGAATAAATTTTAAATAATTAATTATTATAATATAATGATTACATTACAATATACATATATTAATATATTAGTATTATATAATATATGCAATTTATTATATATAATATTGTATGTAATTATATATTATATATTTATGCCTTAGGTGGGGGAAATGGAAAAGGGTGGAATATTATTAAATGAAGTTATAAAAATACAAATAATAGATAGATTGGAAAATTTGAGTAGTACATTGAAATTTTAAAAAACAAGTCAGAAGATTACATGAAACAGATAATACAAAGAAGATAAACCACAGCCTCTGAGATTCTATTTGCAACATGAAGTCAATTATATATAATCATATATAATACCAAGTAGCATATATGCACATACACATACATACGTGCAAGTGTATATAATGTAAAGAACTACAAGTCAGTGAGAAAAAGAGGTAACAATCTAATATAAAAATGAGTAGAGGACAAGGCATGGGATCCTGACTAATAGAAAATATGGCTAGGCTTGACAGGCTCAGGAAATTCAAATTAAAAAGCAATGAGATAACATTTAATTGATATCAAATTGTCAAGTTTTGACTAACTGTCTAAAAAATGGAATCCCAAATATTTAGGACAACTTATGAAAGTGGTAAGTCCCGCATTGCTGATGGAAATGTAAATTAGTAGAGCAATTTTGAAAGGCAAATTGGCACTGTTAAAGTTAAAAATGTTGGGGCTCAGTTGGCTAAGGGACTGCCTTCAGCTCAGGTCATGATCCCGAAGTCCTGGGATGGAGCCCCATATTGGGCTCCTGGCTCACTGGGGAGTCTGCTTCTCCCTCTGACACTCTCCCCTCTCATACTGTTTCTCACTCTCTCTCAAATAAATAAAATCTTAAAAAATAAAGTTAAAAATGTTTGTACCTGATGAACCAATTATTATTCACGCACATCGTAAGACACGTACAAGATTGTTCATTCCAGAACTATTTGTAATAGTGGGAAATTGGAAATGGCCCACATGTCTGTCATCAGGGTGGTAGATATATAAGTTTCTATAATATTCACATACATACCATACTTTAGAGCGGTTAAGACAAAGTAGTTGAGTAACTTTCAATGTTACATAGATTTGAAAAAACAAAAGAAGAGATGGAAGAATAAGATATGTGTGACTATTTTCACAAATTTAAAATATGAATTTTATGAGTAAAATTATAAACACTTAGGCTGTATTTACACCAAATTAATAATAGAGATGTAACTGCATATTTATGGTTTTCAGGGAGGGAAGAAAATATGCTTTGAGTTGACTTGAAATAATTCCTTTTTTTTAAATTTTTTTTTAAAGATTTTATTTATTTATTTGAGAGAGAGAATGAGATAGAGAGAGCATGAGAGGGGGGAGGGTCAGAGGGAGAAGCAGACTCCCTGCTGAACAGGGAGCCCGATGCGGGACTCGATCCTGTGACTCCAGGATCATGACCTGAGCCGAAGGCAGTTGCTTAACCAACTGAGCCACCCAGGTGCCCGAAATAATTATTTCTTAAAACTCATCTGATGCCCTTTTGATAAAATGTTAACATTTTAAATTTCTCCTGTTGAGTACACGAGTGACATGATGTCCTTTACATTTTTCTATTAAATGTCTAAGAAGAAAAAACTATGCAAATAATGTTTTTCTTGGGATCTTGGAACCGTTTTTCCTGTGCCTCCTTTGTTCTAATTCCAGGAACCTTATTGATTGTAATTTTCAAGTACTTCCTCCAGATAAGTGCATGGGGAACACAACCAGATGAGGATGATAAGGATAAAATAGAGGCATATGATAGCATTTTTGAAATTCTTGTAGTTCTAAATTCTTTGTTTATGCTCAGTATATGGTACGAATGCAAGGACAGAATGTATCGATAGAAATAGTCTGGTCCCCCCAAAAAAGAAGTTGGCCAGTTGATGATGTTATTTTGTATCATAGGTCAATGAAAAATTTTATAATGAATACATGTGTTTTAGTATTTATCGCCCTGTCCAGGCTTTCCCTGGAAACATTCCGATGATGTAGGATAAGGGAGAAAAGAAGATGTAAATTAGGATATCTAAGCCAAGAGTGTGCTATCTCACTTCTGGCCTATGGATCTGCATGTTCCATGACAAAGAACAGGGATGCATTATAGTCTGTGAGATGAGAGATTCTGGGATGGCTATGGAAACTGTCATGACTTTGAACAAACTGGGATCAATGAGAAAAGATGGAAAGAGTCATCCTTGCCACCTTCGAGGCTTTAAATGGTTCTCATGCCCAAGAGAAGTCAGGCTTGCACTGTGGTGGTTCCAGACATAAAGGAAGGAAAGGGCATACACACACAAAGGCAGATTTTTGACCCATTAGCAGAAAGGACTCTTTACTGATTCAGTTGTGCATAGACCCTAGAGGCTTGGTGTGAATAGATTTGGACTTGGTATCTCTGACATGCCCTCCTATTCTCAGATCCTAAACTTTTAACTTACCAGGCATAAAACCCACGGCTGTTACTTCCTAATCATGTTTTGTATTTTGTGTGATCCTGGCGGATATGCTTTTGAATGACAGTAAAGAGGATTTGTTGACAACTGTCATTCATGACTAAAACATAAACCTACAACTTTCTGAAGTATCTGAGACTCTTTAATTCTTGTAAGCTTTTGGATTATCATTTGAAATAAGTTGAACGAATATGCCCATTTTAACTGAAATAAAGTACTAATGCCTCAAGGCTGCCTCTTTTGTAAATCCCTTCATTGCTGTAGCTTTTCATTTTAATTTATTATAACTATTTTTTATATTAAGTCCTTAAAGAGTATTACTAAACGTTTAATATTTTTTAAACCATCTTAGATTTGTAAGTCTCTTCTGTGTGTTGTAAAAGATAAGCTCATGTGGAAAAGATTTTCGGTGAGCAATTGTGCAAATATGATGCTAAAATAGGCAGAATTACCTGATTATGTAGATCAAACACACCTTGACATTTGGCTTTGAATCGTGACTTGACTATTGTAAAATATTTTGAATTACTATTGAGGAAAAACCGGAGAAATGTTTGCACCACTGAATATAGGTTAATATAGGACTTATTACACATTTTTTAAAGACTCAGTATCAAGCATCATAGTTAGTCAATTTTAAAATAATCCACTCCCACAGTTTAAGTAAGAGCTGAAATTTACATTATTTAAATTTGTTTAGACAAAGTGATTAACACTGTGATACCTCCTATCCACCAGATGGCATTCTGTTAGCTCATATTCCAAATTAAGAACTTCCCCTTCAGTCTGTTTTATGAAAAGCTCCAGTTTATTCTAAACCCAGCAATTGCCTTTTTAATTTTTTTCAAACATTTTATTTTTTTATCTAGATATACCACCAGCATCTTAAATAGTCTATTTCAAATGATGCCTATTACTGCTACTCCAACAAATAATATAAATCATCACACATTACTCTTCATGATTTTCTTTTTCTTTTAGCAATAGCACATGCCTGGAAGATTATTTTTACCATTAACAATACCATCTGGGCTTCAAAATTTGGTGCTTTCTTTTTTTCCTTAAATCCCAAGACCCAGAAGATTCATTTTATTCCAACCCTTCAGTCAAGCCTACTGTTTTTACCCTAATGAAAGCCTCCATTAACACTATCTTCCTAGCTATCTCACCATCTGTACCCCTTGTCTGCAATATATTCTCCAAAAACAACTGTCAGGGTAGTCTTCCTAAGACTAAACACCTTGTGTGATTTACCATGGTCTCTCTGCTTAAATGTAAACTATTTACCTGCCATATTAGGTCTTTCTCTACTCAGGGTCCTCTTTGCTCTTCCAGACTTGTCTTTGAATTCTCCTATAAAGACCAAAAACCAATAGGATGAAGATTCTCTGTCGGACATTGGGATGCAAGATGGATTTTGATGGAGAGGTAAAGAATGTCTGGTGCTGGACATTTGAGAAGAAGGAAAGCAATGGCTAGTGAAGGATGCATTTCAGATTCCTGGGCAAAAATCAAGATTCCCATTGAGGCTGGAGAACAGCCAACATAATAAGGTGCCATAGTGAGGGCAGGATGGAGCTGACTGATAGGGAATCAGCAGTGAGACCAGACCGGAGGAATCATTACAATCAAAGGACACAAAGAAAAAAACAGAGAAAATCAGCCAAAAGGAAAGAAGATGTGGTGGAATGGGGACTCTGAATTTCAGGAGGGACGGATATGCTTAGGTGTCATAGAAACCATCTGGGAAATGGGCAAATTGTATTTCTGAGATCATTCTGTCCTTTGCAGGGTGGGTAGGTTCAGGTGTAGGTGAGGCTGGAGACCGTGTTGGTGATTTAGGGATGATAGGAGCACCGCTCCTTTTGAGCTGGAGCCAAGAAAATCACTCTGACCAATAACAAACATCTACCAAGGAGCTGAAGCGTCCCTGAGAACTTTTTCGCAAGTTCTATCTAAACAGTACACTATTGAGAGCAATTTCCGTAAAATAATTTTCTTCCAGAGTGTAATATTAATGAACACTTAGGCGAATATTAATATATTAGCCATATACTTAGGAAGAAGTTTTCTTTTTAAAATTCTGTAATTTTAGTGTTACAATTTTCAAGTTCCACTTTGGTAAATATTTGGTATGGTGACGTTTGACTTTGGGGGAATTGGTGATTTATCTTCATAAAGGAAATCATTTTATCCACCCTATGTTTCTCATAGGGTATAGTTTTTACTAGGTTTCCCTCACTCTGATGATTTGGTTTCTCAATCTGGGATATTTCTGTGAACAATGAAGTATGGCGATGACTCACATGCAGTAAGTCCAACAAACATCTATTAAACACTCCATGTTTAGGGACCCTTTGTTAGGATCTGAGGTTCATAAATGTTTCTGGTTTGAGCGCTCTGCCAGTGTCATGGCATTAGGTGTCCTGGAATAACATAACAGAGGACAGATTACTCTATTTTTTTTAAAGATTTTATTTATTTGAGAGAGATGGTGGGGGTGAGGAGCAGAGGGAGGGAGACAAGCAGACTCCATGCGGAGCAGAGAGCCAGACCCAGGGCTTGCTCTCACGAAACTGAGATCATGACCTGAGCCAAAATCAAGAGTTGGGTGCTCATCGAACTGAGCCACCCAGGTGCCCCTGCTCTACTGTATATAATGCCGGGTGCCCCTATTCTACTCTGTATAATATTAGGAACAACTGTTGAATTCACGGTATCCAGGTAAGCTTCATGAGAATGAGGGCATGCGTATCTTAAATGCAGTTCTAGACATTCTGAATCATAATTTCTGTAAGTACATAAAAAAATACTTTCAACATGAACTATTCTTCACTGACTCAGAGATTCTCCACACCTATGCCCCATTCTTTTCTACCCCTTGGAAAGGGGCGTGGGCTCAGTAGACTGTGGTGGTTAGGATCTTGTTCCATGTCCTCTGTTAAAATACTAGGTCAGTGCAGCTAACCCTTGAACAATGTGGGGGTTAGAGGCACTGACCCGTGTGCAGTGGAAAATTCACACATGACTTTGACTCCCCCAGAACTTAACTATAATATACTAATAGCCTCCTGCTAACCAGAAGCCTTACTGATAACATCAACAGTTAACGCATATTTTGTATATTGTGTTATGTATATTAGAGATGTGTTATATGCTGAGTTGTTACAATAAAGTAAGCTGGAGAAAAGAAACTTGTTAGGAAAATCAAAATGAAGATAAATACATTTACTTCACTCTATGTATCAAAAAAAAATCTTCACATAAATGGACCCTTCCAGTTCAAACCTTTGTTGTTCAAGGGTCAATTATAATTTGAATTATATAGCCCTGCACATCATCTGGAGTTAAGCTGAAATATTATGAAACAGAGGAATCATCAGGTTGTGAACATTAATACACATAGAAACACAGAACAGAGGATGGTAGTATTGTTTAATTGTGGAACAGCTGTTACTCCAGAATCCTACTGCTTAAATGGGGTCTGGAATATTCCCATAGTTCACACTGAAGTCACTGATGTGCACCCAGATGCTGGGACCTCTCAGTTGTTTCTATAAGCCTTCCTATATGCCATTTAGATGATAAAATGAGTGTGCACCTGCCCACTTATACACAATGTAATTTTGAAGCATTGAATAGTTCTGAGCCTAGAGTTCCTCCTAGACCAAATGTGGGGAGGTGGTCCTGAGGATTCCTTGAGATCATTTTAAAGCATCTGAAACTTGGAGTTGCTAGTTTCTTCTTTCTGTTAGACACAAAAAGTTAATGGATCCAATAGTGTGAAAGCATAAAAAATAGTAAATTCAAACCAATTTCATTTATATCATGTATGCTAAAAGCTGATGTGCAAATTTATTTTTTTCTACACTTAAAAACCATAGTATATATCCTTCTTTTTTTTTTTAAGATTTTATTTATTTATTTGAGAGAGAGAGAGAGCATGAGAGAGGGGAGGTCAGAGGGAGAAGCAGACTCCCTGCCGAGCAGGGAGCCCGATGCGGGACTCGATCCCGGGACTCCAGGATCATGACCTGAGCCGAAGGCAGTCACCCAACCGACTGAGCCACCCAGGTGCCCTAGTATATATCCTTCTTAAGATCTAATGGATATCCAAGTCTTTTATATTTTTCTCTTGAGGAATTTATACTCAAAGGGGTACTTATTATAGCTATTCGATAGAGCTTAAACGATGAGCTGGGAGCAGAGAGCGTAGGTATGAGTGGAGAGTTAAGGGTCTGGACTGCAGTCTAATGAGGTCAGCTCCAGGGTAGTTCAGAGTAACTCCACCCTACCTTCTGGAGAAAGAACTCAATATGCCTTACTACTGTTAGGTCAGTAATCTTGATGTCTTTGGTAATGTTTGTTTAATGGAATTGAGTTTCTTTTTGAAGGGAAATCTTTCATTGTGCCCAATGCTATCATAGTACCATATGCAAAAATACATATTTTACTTTGTCCAATATGTCTTTAGTTGACTGAGGTTTATTCTGTATTAATTATGCCACCATCTGTCAGTGAGAACATAAGTATTCTGAAGTCCTGGTTTTGGTATCAGATAAAAGAAATTCAAATCCCATATATACCATCTTTTTGAGGGACCTCAAAAGACAGGTTCTTTTATTTCCTACAGTCTTATCTAATAGAATATTTCTACACATATTTTCTTTCACGTAATGACCACGAGTCTTGTACACTCTGTAAGAACGAAGCAAATGAGTCAGTCAGGGTCGACCCGGGAGAGACAGGGTAAGTCTGAACCTTGGTGAGCGGGAGGTGGAAAACGTGAGATGACCAGCCCCCTTGGGAGAGACCAACAAGAAAAAACACACCTTCAGGCCTGATGTCCATGCGTGACAGCGTCAGCTTTGGGAATGTCAATGTGTTAAAATCTTACACACCCAAAGTGCAGTTATTAAAATGTTCATGTTGACACATTATTATTATCTAAATTCTGAGGTTTCTCCCATTTTCCTGCATCACTTTTCATCTCCAGGCTTGCATCCTGGTCCTAGTGTGACAGTAAGCCATCACCTCTCCTTGGTCCCCTCTAATTTGTGTCTGGTCCTCTGTCTTGCCTTATCTGTTATGACCTTGACAGTTTGGAAGATTACTGATCACTTACTTTATAGAATGTTTCTCAATTTGGGTCTGTCTAATGTTTTCTCACGATTTGGTTGAATTGTGTATTTTTGGCCAGAATACCACAGAAGTGATCAATTCTTTCCACAGGCACGTGATGCCAATATGGCTTTTCACTGTTGAAGCTGACATTGACTACTTGGTTAAGGTGGGGTCTGGGGAGTGACTCCACTGTGAATTTACCATTGTTTCTCTTTAAAATTAATGAACCTCTTGAGGGAGAGACTTTATTACCATCCACATAGCATATTAGTCCTCAAACTTTTTCTTAACATTTTTTTTTTGACCAAAGACATCTAAAACTTATTGAAGGAAAGTGTGAAGTTGAAAGAAGGAATAGTTACATTGTAGCTATTGTATATTAGAAGAGAAAGAATGTGTGTATGAGTGTGGTGTGTGTGTGAGAGAGAGAGAGAGAGGAAGAAAGGGAATAATTCAGAAATTTCTCTAAATCACACCATGTTTATTCTTATGTTTCAGATCAACTTGTATGCAAATGATTAAGCTAATTTCTCAGGGATATATTACACCTATGTTAATTTAATGTCTGATACTTAATCAGTATTCATAACTACTAAAGACTTTGCAGGCTTACATAGCATAGAAGGTTTAGAACAATTTATTTTCAAATATGAATAGAGAGTAAAGTGGAATTTTTTTTTAAAAACCTCACTACTCTGGCACCTGGGTGGCTCAGTTGGTTGAGCGACTGTCTTCGGCTCAGGTCATGGTCCCGGAGTCCCGGGATCAAGTCCCGTTTCAGGCTCCCTGCTCAGTGGGGAGTCTGCTTCTCCCTCTCCCTCTGCCACTGCCCCCACTTGTGCTCTCTCTTACTCTCTCTCTCTCCTCTCTCAAAAAAATAAATAAATAAATAAATAATCTTAAAAAAATAAAAACCTCACTAGTCAATACATAACACAGTTAATCTGTTGGAATCCAATTAGAATCATACAGTACCTAGAGCATACATGATCAGTGAAAATGTGTACCACACATGATATGCCTTCAGTAAAATTGGGCTTCTGGATTTTTCATCTACTTCACCTGCAGAGCTTGTATTCAGATGCATAGTATGGGTTACAACTGCCTATAGTTTAGAAAGAACACAAACAAGGGAGTTACAAATGTATTTAAATATTGTTGAGAGCACTAGAATTCTATCATCATTTGCCATAATCAATATTGCGAGTGTCATACCTAAGTACTGTTCTATTAAAGTATTATACGGAGTAGCTCATGATCATTTGCTTACCTCTCTTAGGCACAGCCACGATTATAGAAGTGTACTAATTAGGGCAAAAATACTCATTCACACAAAGAGATAATTTTATAGTATTTAGATTTTAAAAGGTGCCAACCTCTATAGTGTCATAGTTTCTGTGAGTAGAGCAGCCTGAGAAATATTATAAATCCAAATTATGGAATAGATGAGATTTTTAAAAGCTTAGTAAAAAGACATTTACATATTTAGCTAAACAATAACCTTCTAAATGATTTCACCAAGCTCCTAGTTTTACAGAAGATAAAGCTGAGGCACTGAGGAATTACCTGGCTGGTCCCAAAGTGACTGAATCAGCTCTATGTCAGGTTTTCCTGTGTCTGAGTGTGATCTTCATGTACTTTTTTTCTTTTTTTAATTTAATTTTATTATGTTATGTTAATCACCATACATTACATCATTAGCCTTTGATGTAGTGTTCCATGATTCATTGTTTGTGTATAACACCCAGTGCTCTATGCAGTACGTGCCCTCTTTAATACCCATCACCAGGCTAACCCATCCCCCACCCCCCTCCCCTCTAGAACCCTCAGTTTGTTTCTCAGAGTCCATAGTCTCTCATGGTTCGTATCCCCCTCCGATCTCCTCCCCTTCATTTTTCCTTTCCTGCTATCTTCTTCTTTTTTTTTTTAATTTTTATTCTTATGTTAATCCCCATACATTACATCATTAGTTTTAGATGAAGTGTTCCATGATTCGTTGTTTGTGCATAACACCCAGTGCTCCATGCAGAACGTGCCCTCCTCAATATCCACCACCAGGCTAACCCAACCTCCCACCCCCCTCCCCTCTAGAACCCTGTTTGTTTTTCAGAGTCCATCGTCTCTCATGGTTCGTCTACCCCTCCGATTTCCCCCGCTTCATTCTTCCCCTCCTGCTACCTTCTTCTTCTTCTTTTTTTTTTTTCTTAACATATATTGCATTATTTGTTTCAGAGGTACAGATCTGTGATTCAACAGTCTTGCACAATTCACAGCGCTCACCATAGCACATACCATCCCTAGTGTCTATTACCCAGCCCCCATCGCTCCCACCCCCCACCACTCCAGCAACATGTACTTTTAAAATAAACCCAAGTCAATTTGTTAGAGATGAGGGTTAACGCTCACGTCACATGGCAAGACAAAATAGATCCCAAGTTGTTTAAATACAGTCATTAAAAGAGAAGTAAAAGAAGGTTCCAGCACGGACACTGCCCTCCTCCGCACATGCAGCCCCTGCCCCGTCCCCGTGAGACTCTCCACTGACCACCAGCTTCTGGGCCCTCGCAACACCGCCTCCTCCTCTCCCTCCTTCTCACCCCAGAGGTGAGCGCGGCTTTCTGTAGTTACTGATCACTGATGAATTCTCTTCCCCCTTTGCTCTCTCAGCTCTTCCAAAGACATGTAAGCAATCCCATGCATTAAAACCCCAGTGTTTAAAACTCATCAAATGCAAAATAAAAGAGAAATGGCTCTACGTCAAAATTCACAAGGATGCAGAATTAAATGCTTAAAAGCAGTCGAACCAATCAATGGTAAAGGAGAGAGCTCTGAAATGAATTACGTCCATCCCATTCATCACAGGACCCCTGTAACTGCATGCAGTTCTTCCTGCTTTGTGGGTGCTCAGGAACCATATGCTGGGTGAAGGGGCAATCATTAAATCAGCTGTATAGAAATCTACAGCAGCATGTTAACAAACTTAATGTCAAGTAGGTGTCCAAGTGTGTGACACACAAACTCTTAAAAATGAGAAATGATGTAGCTGGTTAAGGGCATCAGCATGCAGATCGGATGAGAAAACATCTCTGCTTATCAAACTTATTGAAACTATCTCAATGTTATGAATTACAATGCAAGTTATAATCAAGTTTGCAGAGATTTAAAATTTCATATGCTAAGGACAGTGTTAGGGTCCTCTCACTGTTGGACGCTGTTGGGTGGGGATATAAATGGTCGCAGCATTTTCGAACAGAAGAGAGCATTATCCATTGTCCCCTAAAAAAGTATCAGACCACCTAACACAGTGGGATAGCAACAACAAATAGGCAGATATATAACATAACATAACATAACATAAAAATTATTAGATATGTAACAGAGCAAATGATGACACATCTGCATATAGAAATTTTTAATGAGTTTATTTGAGAATTTAAAATGAGTTTACAGGGGCGCCTGGGTGGCTCAGTTGTTAAGCGTCTGCCTTCGGCTCGGGTCACGATCCCAGGGTCCTGGGATCGAGTCCCACATGGGGGCTCCCTGCTCAGCGGGAGGCCTGCTTCTCCCTCTCCCACTCCCCCTGCTTGTGTTCCTTCTCTCACTGTGTCTCTCTCTATCAAATAAATAAATAAAATCTTTAATAAATAAATAAATAAATAAAATGAGTTTACAGAGTTGGCAGAAAATATGCTGAAGTAGAGGTCATGAATGGCTGTCAACAGTAGGTATTTCAAGGAGATGGGATGATAGCTAATTTTTATTTCTTTCTTGAAAATCTTCTGACTTCCGGGCACCTGGGTGGCTCAGTTGGTTAAGCGACTGCCTTCGGCTCAGGTCATGATCCTGGAGTCCCGGGATCGAGTCCCGCATCGGGCTCCCTGCTCGGCAAGGAGCCTGCTTCTCCCTCTGACCCTTCCCCCTCTCATGTACTCTCTCTCATTCTCGCTCTCTCAAATGAATAAATAAATCTTTAAAAAAAAAAAAAAAGAAAATCTTCTGACTTCCTAAATTTTCTGTAATGGCTACAGGTCTTCTTCTTCTATTTTTTTTTTCTCCCATAAGATTAAACGATATCAGTACATTCATTGTCAGATGTGGAAAATGACAGGGGAGATGGTTGACAAAAAGAGCCCACTGAAAAGAAATTATTTTGCCATTATTGTTAAGTGTACTTTACATTGGAGCATAAATTCAACAACATATTTCCATTTCTTTTGATAAAGAGAAGTGCTACATAGTTAGGATGCATTACAATATGGAAATGTGCCTCTCTAGCTTCAGAACAGATATCAAGACCGGAGGGCAGGCATTTTCTATCAGCGATGAACTTTTGCTGCTGAAACACCGTGGAGTAAACAGTGGCAGAGGGGCCTCCGGGCCGCCCACCCGACATGTCCCTGCAGAGTCAGGAGTGAGCATGTCGGGCAGGATCCAGAGGGCATTTTGCCTGCGTTCAGATTTGCAGCCGAGTTTCACCTATCTTTTCTTCAGATAACACTGAATGCTATTTTGACTTTAAAAAAACAAACAAGCATGAAGTAGTTAAAAATGCAAGAAAGTGGCAGAGAGAGGCCAAATGGGCAATAAAGTTGTTCAGCCAGGGTTCTGTAGGGACTCAGAGCCCATAGCACCTGTCTAGATGTGCACAGAGAGGGGTTTAGGATGAGGATCTCTCTCACAGGATTATGGGCTCCGAGAAGTCCCACCATCTGATCTGCAAGCTAGAAGCCGGGGGCCTGTGGTGCAGCTCCAGTCCAAATGGGAAGGCTTGAGATCCAGGAGCTCTGATGTTGGGGGAAGAAGATGGGGGAGCTCTCAGCTCAAACAGAAAGAGTAAATGCCCCTTCCTTCCCCTTTCTCTTCCATTCTGGCCCTCAGTGGATTGGATAACGCCCACCTGCGCTGGGGACGGTCTTCTTTACTCACTGTACTGACTCAGTTGCTGACGCCCTCCAGAAACAGCCTCATAGACACACCCAGAAATAATGCTTTATCAGCTCTCTGGGCCTCCTTTGGCCAGTCCAGCTGACACAGGACATTAGCCACAGGACATTGGTGTCAGAGGTAATGCAGCGGGGACAGCGCGGGGAGACAGGGAGGGGGACCCAGATGGTGAAAATGGAGACAACTTGTCTTTACAGCTCTGCCTTTCACTTCTGGCTCCATCCCCTGGCTCCCAGGGTCATTCTTTCCTGTCTTTCCATCTGTCCTGCTCCATGGCCACTATTCTGTGTGGTTCAGCCAGTGACCCTCAGGCCTCTAGGGAAGCTGCCAGTTGGAGGCTAGTCCCACTAAGATGTTGGCTACGGTGTTTTAGGAAAAAACGTTTATTCTAATGGTCCCGGGGATTTGCCAGTCATGGAGACTGGCTGAGGTGGTTTTTAGAAGCTCAGCAAGAGTACAAATTCATGCCTACTATAATGAAAAATAGCTAAAAATAGTGCCCCCTTTTCCTTTCAGAAGTGTCCCTGTTTGGACGATGAAGAGCATGATTACCCTCACCCTAGACCATGAGACCCATTGTTTTGGAGACATGACACTGTGTTTTCCTCAAATCACTGAGTAGGTAATTGCATATTCTCTGTCATCAAAAGACCATCTGAACTGCCTCACGTACTCATTCTTGGAGACTCTGAATATTCCTTTTCTTCATTATTTGACCCTAATGTTGTCTAATTCCATGTTAGGTACAGTTAAGGTTTTATGGCAGCTCATCTTAGATCCTATTACCGTGTTTTAACCTCTCTGTGGCCATTGTTTCTGAACAAGCTTGTCACACCTACCGATAAACATGTCCCCAAATGTGACCCGCTCCAATCTATCCGTAGCAGGCCTTGGATGCTCACAAATCTCCCTTTCTTTCTTAGTTTTGTGATGGTTCTTCAAGCTCCTCAGACTGAAAACCTGGGACATGTTGTTGACTCTTGTACGACTTCATCCCCTTCATCCCACCTTGGTCTCCAAATCACCCTGAAGGGCCCCGCCTTTCATTCCCCCTGTGGCCCTTCTAGGCAGGTTCCATTACTTAAGGAAGAGTCACTCCCAAGTCTTCCCTACTCACTCTCGTTCCATTCCAGACACTGACGGATGTCTCATAACTGCTTTGTCCTCTAACCCCCTAACCTAAAAATGTCGGGGTGGAAACAAGCTTCCCTCACCTTGCTTTCAAGACTCTACGTGTTTCTTTTTATGTCTTTGGTGTTTCTTCTCATTTCCTAACAGCATGAGTCACTTCAGTCAGGCTGACAAGCCCACTTTTTTCTAGACATTCTGTGATCACGCTCACCTTGGGCGTGCTAGCTGGTAAGCCGGGTCTTTTTGCTCTCCAAGAGAGATTAATTCCCATTTCCTCCACAAAGAGTTTTTGGGTTACTTGAGCCCAGGGTGACTTTTCTTTTTTTTTTTTTTTTCCTGATATCCTTCAGTACCTATAATCTAACTGAGCTTTATACTAAAGTAGTTATTTCTGACTTGAATCTTTTGATATGTCTCTTATTTTGGTTTGCTTTTTTCTTTCTCAACTAGAAAACACTGTGAATGTATATGTTGTAACAGTGGTGACGTTGGGGTACCACTGTCAATCCTCTGTCATGTCTAGTCCTGTATGTAGCTTATGGGGGTGACCTCAAAGGAGAAGGGTAGGGGGACACTTGTCTAGCAGGTAGGTCAAGAAAGTGACAGATGCTAATGCTATGTTTCTATCATATGTGTGCTTGATGATTGATTGTATTATCGATGTTTCAATTCAACGTGGTCATGTCATTTCCCTGAGAATTTTTTTGGGTTTTCATCATAGTGTATTGGTTTTCTCTTAATAGTATTTATCGAGTCTATTCAGAAAAGACACCCAAGCCTTTTAAATAAATAAAAAAGTGAGAGTTTCCTTCCTAATGCTTCATTAATAGCTTCTGATTTAAAGGAAAAGAAAAAAATAAACATTGGCATGTATCTATATATAAATGAAATATCCCTTGGCTAGAGCCCTATCTTCCAGGGTTCCTTGCCTACAACAAATCCATCAAAGAGGGAAAGGGCCCTAAAGGAAATCCTGCTAATAAGATGACACAACATTCCCTCCCTGGAGGGAAAAAAAAGAGGATAGAGGATTTCCTTCTAATTTAATTAAAGTGAAAGCTTTTATTAAAGTATCATAGCTCCATAATATTTTTAGAAATCTTTGCTATGTTCAAGAATCACTCTTGCATATAGGAAAATTAAATAGGATGAAATTAAATGATAATAGTTGAGGACTTAATAGAAATGAGCTGATGATGCAGTAGTTCTGTAAGGTTTTTTTTGAAATAACTTATTTTTTGGAACAGTTTTCAATTAGCAATGATCGCGCCTTGGATAAACCTCATTGGCTATGATACTGCAACCGTGCAAAGCTTGGAACAGTTTCCAATTCATAGAGGAATTTAGAATGGAGGTCTCATATACTCCCTGCTCATTTTCCTCTGTTATTAAGATCTTACAGTAGGAATTAATAAACCAGCATCATTACACTACTATTAACTAAATAGCATACATTCCTTATTTTTTCTCCAAGTCCTCCTTCTGTCCCAGGACCCCATCCAGGATGCCAAATTACATTTAGTCCTCATGTCTCCTTAGGCTCCTCTTGGTTGTCACAGTTTCTTAGACTGTTCATGTTTTCGATGACCTTGACAGTTTTGAGGACAGTTTTGAGGACAGTCGGGAATTTTGCAGAATGACCTTCAGTTGGGATTTGTCTGTTTATCTTGTAATTGGTCTGGGGTAGGGGTTTGGGGGAGGAAAATCTCGGAGGTAATGTGCCATTCTCATTACATTATGTGATCTCACTGACACTCTGATGGATCGCTGTTGATGTTGGCCTCGCACACACGACTGAGGTAGAGTTTGTCAGGTTCCTCCTGTGTACATTCCCTGTGTGGTCCCCATTCTGTATTTCACTCTTTGAAAGCAAGTCCAAGCCTGGGGGATGGGGAGTCATGCTCCACCTCCTTGAGGGTGAAGTGTCTACATCCATTATTTTGTATGCTTCAACACTGGAGATTTCTATTTCTCCTCATGTTTTTATTGAACTCAATATGAACTCAAGAACATGTTATACTTCAGATTAAAGTATAGTGATTCTTTATTTTTTGCTGTAATTGTGCCACCTTAGATCAACGGAAGCTCTTCCAGTTGGCTCTGTGTTGGTCAACATACCCCATTAACAGGGGTGTTTGGTTTGGTTTGGTTTGGTTGGTTTTGGACCCTTCCTTACTTTCTGGAAGACTCATCTTGTATATGCCTTCCCCCAACCCTAGAAACCACCATTTCTCCAAGCATCCCTGGTTCCTTTTATGGGAGAATGAAACCCACATCTGGCCACTAGGTGTGCTATTGGAGTTTTTTTAACTGACATTTATCCATTGCTAATAAATAGAGTTTACTAATTCGTTATGTGAAGATATAACTGTTAAAGGCAGATGCAGTGATTACTTTTTGAGATCAACAGTGGAATACAGTTTATTGAATGCAAAGCATTAAACATTCTTACTTCACTTTTATTGCCGTCAGAGACCATTCTCATGATATTCTTTATTCCATGGAATCAGTTAAATGAAATGCAAAGCAGATGTTATGTATTTTTACTTTAAACACGGTTTTACTTTTTCGCTTGAGATTATACCTTAATGGCTAATATTGAAACATAATTATCTCTTTGTAGATTTATAGGAGATTAGAGAAATTCAGTTAGAGAAATGCTAATTTCCAGCAAGTGAACTTTGAATTAAGGCAGAACTGGCTTTCCTTCCACACCTCAGCCACACACTCTTCACTCACCACCAAACCTTGCCATGATCCATAACTGAGTCATGACTCATATAGGGGTTCAAATGCCCTGTATTTGAATTGGTAAGAACTCCTACTGCTCATACAGTCTCTGTCACTACAATTTATTTATATTTCATTGGCTTCACTATTCTGAAGATCTCAAATCCCTTCTTAACTGTGCAATCCCCTTGTCTAAAATTGCCTGGCAAGAGTTAGGAACCAATATTTGCCCTACTGTTGCTACTACCTCAGGCCTTTGAAAAATACACAGCACACACGTACGTACCCATGCAATTGCGATGATCACCCAGTTGTGATTCTATTAACTTTAAGATAGAGAAAAGAAAATAAACTCATGTGAGCAATAAGATGTTTATTTAATGAAGAAGAAAAATCCATATTTCCAGTCCTTGAATGAAAAAAAAAAGTGCATTGCTTTAAGCTATTTGCAACGATGCTGTTTCTTGCCAAAGGACATATCTCCTGTCTAAACATTTGAGACTTATATATATTGAGAATTTCCCCCTGCCTGTCTTCAACTTCCTCCATAGAAATCCAGGGCTTAATTTCATTCAACAGATTTAAAAAAATGTTTAAAACAAAATATAACAAAAAGATTATCTTGAAACTTCATGTTTAAAACCTCAAAAAAGATTTACACATCAAATAAAAACTATGATATGGATAGATTTTTAGAACTCTGTCCTTAATGGAATCTAAGGGAAAAATAATCTGGATGGTGATTCCAAGAACAAACTGGACTAAAGTGTCTGTCTTTTTATCATTATTATTTTTAACATTTTGGGTTTTTTTTAAGTATCAGTTTTGACTGTTGGAGTCAATGTTTCAAATCTGATACTTCAGGCAAAAAGCACTGTGGCAGGAGGGAGGGGCCAAGCCAGACTGGCATTTGCTTTAAGTTTTAACTGTGATTGTGGGAAGCAAATGTCCACACTCTTCATTAGTATTCAAAGTAAACAAATCAAGGAGAGAGAGAGAGAAACTTAAGTATCCACTTGATGTCTTCCACATAAGTGGCAAGATGATTCATAGAGGATTTTGTTACAGTGTCAGGCTGGGAAGACCTCCCCTAAGGCCAGCAGCTTTGGCTGGAAAGAGAGAATCAGGTCCAGTAGAAGAGAGTTTTCCTCTTTTCTTCCCCTCCCCCAGACCCTAGCCAGGCAGATTTAAAAATTCTAAAAGAAAACTAAACATAGAGAAATGCGAGAGAAAAAAAAAAAACAAACAAACTAATGTACAGTTTGATTACCTCGGCATTGCAATTAGCTGTGCAATTTCCAGGGGGTGCGTGTAATGCAGAATGTATTATAGCTTTTCTTAAAGGAAGTCGAGTTAAAGTGCACAGTATGAGCATTAACAATATCCATGTATTTTCCATCTCCATACAAGGGGCAAGGTATTTATTTTGAGCAGAATTACAAAATTAAAAATAAATGTATGAATAGTCTATGTATAAGTTCATGTCCTATTTCTAAAGCCATTAAAAATATTTGAGCTCTTTTTGTTAACTTCCCATAGCCACTGATTAAAAGGGGAAATGTCCTCACAATTGAAAGTGAATATATTTAGTAAAATTTCACTGGAGTTCTATTACAGCATAGGGGTTTTCAAGTAAAATTTAAACATTTTAAATCCCTTCCCGTGTTTTTGTTGGGTGCCTTGATTCGGTTTCCACGCTGCTAATCATTTTAGCCAGAGACATTCTGTTACGCTGCATTATTTTCATGATTTCTTTTTTTTAAACTGAGGAAATGCAGGTTCTTCTAGAAAGCAAGACAGGAGATTGCATTGCTAAAAATGCATTCTTTAGAAAAAAATTTGAAAAGCAAATTATATCTTATTATATAAACTAGGGGAATGGTGATGGCAGTACTAAGGTATAAGGTAGGGTAATGATGATGACCTGTAAGCAGGAACTAAAGAGGGGTACATTATTTTCTCAGGGGAGATTTCTGGTCATTTTAAGGGAATGAATATGACTAAGGGGCCTTTAATGTTCCCCACATCTTGAATAAACTTGTAATTGTGAGTGCTTTCTCTGCCCCTTTGAGATGTAAATCTTCTTAGAAGCCTCTAGACGGTTTTACAGCTTAGGAATGTCTCCCTGAAGAACCTTAGAGCCAACACTTTGAAACGTGACCATCAGTGGGAAGGAGCTCCTGGTTCAGTCTCTGTGGGATGGGAAGACTAGGGAGCAGGGCAGAACGGGAACGGGTTATTTTTCTACTTTATTAGCTTTGCAAACCTTAGAAGTGTCTTCCATGTCCCTCAGAGGGAAGGGGGGAGGAAGAAGGTGGGGCAATAAGATCCTCACATTGGGGCAATGGAATATTAGAGAGCAGGAGAAAAAGCCTTTTCTGTATATGAAGCACAGTTGTACAGGTATTCCCAATCTTGTGCACTGTTGATGGGAATGTAAATTGGTTTGGCTGCTATGGAAAATATAAAGGCTCCTCAAAACATTAAAAGTGAAACTACCATATGATCCATCTATCCTCCTTCTGGACATAGATCCAAAGGAAGTGAAAACAGGGTATCAAAGAGCTATCAACATTCCCAGTCCTGCATTATTCATAACAGCCGAGATCCAGAAACAACCTAAGTGTCCGTCAGGGGTAAGAGGATAAAGGCATGGTACACATGCGTGTGCACACACACAGAGGATTGTAATTCAGCCATGAGGAAGTAGAAAATCCTACCATTTGCGACAGCATGGATGCACCTTGAGGGTATTATGCTAAGTGAGATAAGTCAGAGAAAGACAACTACTGCAGGATCTCACTTACATGTGCAATCTTTAAAAAGCTGAACCCATAGCAACAGAGTAGAACGGTCATTATCAGGGGCTGGGGGTTGGGGGTGGGGAGATATTGGCCAAAGGCTACAAACTTCCAGGTATAAGATGAATAAGTTCTGGGGATCTAGTGTACAACATGGTAACTATAGTTAATAATACTATTTTGTATACTGGGAAGTTGTTAAGAGAGTAGATCTTATATGTTCTCACCACAGAAATGGTAATTATGTGACAAGACAGAGGTGTTAACTGGCTATGGTGGTGCTCATTTCATAATATATAAGTGTATCAAATCAATCAGATCAACAGGTTGTATAGCTTGAACTCACATAGTGGTATGTCAATGATATTTCAATAAAGCCATGAAAAAATCTTTAAAGAGACATAGATATGTATACACACACACACACACACACACACAGTGCATAAACTGTTATTCTGTGAACCTGTGTTATTAAAATTCGTGGCTGGAGGGAGGGTGATTAGGGGAAGAAATCTAGAAAGACTCCTTCAGGGGGTGATGATGAATAAAAGAGATGGAGAAAGGTTGGCTTGGGCCATCTTGGAAGACCTACCAGGTAACAATAAATGGGAGCAACTTCTATATATTTCTCTGTTCTGTTTGAAATGCTCGCCTGATATTTGTTCTAGAAAAAGTACACTGAAGAACAACACCATGATCCACTGTGGGCTGCTGCTAGGTAGGGAACACTGAATTTTGCCTCTTCTGTAAAAGGGGAAACAAACATTTACTATTACAATTCTTTTTTAAAGTTTGTTACTGAGATGTTAGGTTTAATTTTGAATGCTCGGGTTAAGTTTTATGATCTCATCCCTTCTAACAGTTTCAGAAAGAACTCTTTGTATTTGAGCACTTAAAAACTATTTTTGTAACCCTTGTGAGCCATGGATTTAAGTGGCCTCAATGCCAATATATTGGGAGGGGGAGAAATAGCCAATATTGGGGAATCAAAGTACAGAGCAATTCCCTTTCATTTTGAAATTTAACCAAAAGCCTATATGTATTTATTTTATCTATTTCAACTGAAAATACATGCTTGGTGGCTTTCTTTCAGACTCAATAAAGAAAAACTTACAGAAAGGCTGATAGGCTGATAAGATTTTCAAAGGCAAACCACTTTGTTACATAATTTTATAACAAGTTTTTCCTCTATCTTGTAGTGGGTGGAGAGGATCCCAAGCCAGTGATAAAAGGAAGGGAAATTTTTTGAGCCCCTTCTCTGTGCTACTCTGTATACAGATCTATCATCTACTTTCAACAATAAATTCAAGATCGTGTTCGCTCTGTTCTACAAATTGAAAAGCAAACAAATATAAAGAGTACTTTGAAATAAATAGCAATGCTCTTATTCTTTTAAAACTACTTTTCCTTTTGAAGCCCAGCCTACCCCTTGGGTGTCAGAGGCTGCAGACGTGGGCTCCGCTGAGCAGACCAGAAGCGAAGTGCGTGGACAGCAGGTGGATAGATGCAGATTGAGGGCTGAATGTCCAGTTAAACATCCACAGCCAACCGGTCCACTCTGATAGAGGAGTCTCCCACTCTTTCTGATTAAAATCCCTTATCTCGCTTAAAAGACAAGTTTTCATCAATAATATGGCTCATTTCCTTAAGGAATTTCTGCTTACTTCCCCTTTAAAATCCTGAAATTTAGCCTTCGCCTGCCTGGCCCCATCTACCTGTTTTTGTTTTTGTTTTTTTTTTAAGATTTTATTTATTTATTTGAGAGAGAGAGAATGAGAGAGAGCATATGAGAGGGGGCAGGGTCAGAGGGAGAAGCAGACCCCCTGCTGAGCAGGGAGCCCGATGCGGGACTCGATCCCGGGACTCCAGGATCATGACCTGAGCCGAAGGCAGTCGCTTAACCAACTGAGCCACCCAGGCGCCCCAGCCATCTACCTGTTTTTTAGATCCCCTAAATCCCCTACATCCTTTAAAAAATATAGACTAAATGGACTTGTTTTTCACTATACTCATTTAAATAGAATTATCTTCTGTCATAATTCCATTTTTATAAAGTACTGCTTGGAATTTTAATCTTCTCATTCTTGGTATCGATTAAATTATCTCAGATTTTCTTCATGGGTTCCTTAAGTACTATATCTCCGTTCCTTAGCTTGTTCTTTCTTAGTCTTCCACAGGAAAACTTTTTAAAGGGGGAAAAAAAAACAGAAAAGAGACATCAGAGCATAAAGTTAGGAGCACGGAATAAAGAATTGACATTTTTGACTTGAATTCCATCCTTTTTTTAGTTTATAGGACCATGGGCAGTTTAGCCAACATTCTGGACCCCAGCTTTCTCATCTGTGAGATGGACATGAGTGTAGTATCTATCTCATCAGGATGTCCTAAGAATAAAATAAGTTAACATTTTAAAGTGCTTCAAAACAGCACTCAGCACACAGTAAGCGCTGTGTATTAAATCAGTTAATAGGTCAATTGCAGAGGATGACAGCCAAGGGATACGTCATTACCAAATGTTTTTTTTTTTTTAAAATACTCTTATCTTGTATTATTTCTGAACATGTAGTAATCCTTCTTTTCTAATTATGCCTTTTTTCCTCCTGCTTTTTCTGGGTAACAGATATGACACTGAAAATGTTTTCTGACGTAATCCTCACAGTTCCATAGCATCAGGTGATTTTGCCCACTCTACAAGTGGTCAAGGTGGGGCTCAGAGTTATTAACTAATTCATCTTCCAGACAGTTGATGTCAGGAGATCTGGGATGGGAGGACATCTGTCAGATGCCAACAATCCATGTTTTCTTCTCTTCATGGCATTAGTTAAAATATTTTTATACAAAATGCACTCAATAAATATTAATCAAATACCCACTGTCATCTAAGCACTCTTCAAATCCCAGGAGAGATACAGAATGATAAAAAAATAAAATAAAAAAATAAAAAATCACCCACCCTCAGAAACCTAATTCTAATTTGAAGAGACCTGTCAATACTTCAGCAGTATTAAAAATAAAAGAGACCATAAACTTGGCAATTAATTTTGCAAGCAAGTGTAAGATTAAGGACCAGGAGACTAGAGCAGGAAGTAAGAGCAGTAAAAAAGAGCTTGTGACAGCAAGATCTTACAGAATTTTATACAGTATAATTATTTAATTTTTAAAGATAATAGAGCTTTGCAGTAATTTCCAGTAGGGCGGAGAAGTAGTGTTAATAACACAAAAAGCCAAATGAGCAAAGGCTAATTTGTGCTTTCTATTATGGATATTCTTTGGAAAAACCTGTAAAAAGAGCAGATTTGGGGAGGCAACTGCCTACTTCATCAGGGAATCAGCATTAGATGAAAAAGATCACTTGCTGAAATATGATAAATACATTTATTTACTAGGCGGCGTTCACTATGATATATGGTTTGTTCTCTTATATCATCTGCACACACAAAGCTGCAAAGTATATCAGCTTATAGAGGAGGAAACCAAGCTTACAGAGTTCAGTAATTTGCCCCGGACCCCACTTAGAAACTAGAAGAAGTGGCCTGAAGATGCTAAGAGGTAAGCGATATGGGACTCCAAAATAGGGATGGCAGTGGGATTTGCCTAAATATCCTAAGCACATGTGGGGTCTCAAGCAGAGGAGAACTCTTAGTCAAATGTGGATGTTTTAGCCCACCATTAAAATTCCAGAACTGTTAGGATTTGGGGCTTGTGATTTGTCCTTGAACTATGTACTTACAGAAAGTGTTGCTTCATACAATAGCAGAGCTAATGAGCTGATTGCAATGAACGTGTGCTTACTAGGCATCTTTTCCCTGCTCCCTGGCATAGACCAGTGGAATAGACAAGAGAGTGGAGTAGGGCCAGACCACACCATCCCGCTTGCAAATGCCTACACGAAAACTTGGAGTTCTAGCGGTTCACGTTAGAATCAATGCAAATGTTGGTCATGGGACTACCACGTAAATTGCATGTGCACTGGTGCTTGAATTAATTCAGTCTTTTACAGCATCATGTAATGTTCAAAGACCAAAGTTCTCCTCAGCACAGGAGGATTCTAGGTCTTCTATTCATGGGGTGGGGGAGACACTGCTGTCTACCAGAGTGATTAGGGACCTCCGTATGGAAGATGACGGATTCCATCTTATCTCTAAAGGGTGGCTTAGCTTTCAATTTCCAGAGAAAACAAGGGTAAGAGGAACAGTTTCTTTAATTAGTATGGTGATGTAACTTTTTCTTTTTTTTTTATTAAGCTTTTAATTTTAATTTCAGGGTAGTTAACATATAGTGTATTATTTTTTTCATAAAAGGATAAAAGAGGTTTATTAAACAGCATAGTGATTCAACACTTCCATACATTAGCCTGTGCTCATCATGACAGGTGCACGCCTTCGTCCCCATCACCTGTTTCTCCCATCCCCCCACCCATAGCCCCCCTTGGACCATTAGTTTGTTCTCTATAGTTAAAATTCTGTTTCTTGGTTTGGCTCCCTCTCTCTCTTTTTCACTTTGTTCATTTGTTTTGTTTCTAAAATCCCACATAGGAATGAGGTCATATGGTATTTGTCTTTCTCTGACTGACTCATTTCACTTAGCATTATACTCTCTAGCTCCGTCCGTGTTGTGGCAAATGGTGGCAAGATTTCATTCTTCGTTATGGCTGAGTAATATTTCATTGTGTGTATATGTGTGTGTGTGTGTGTGTGTGTATCACATTTTCGTTATTCATTTACCTATGGATGGACACCTGACACTTGGGTTATTTCCATAATTTGGTTATTGTATATAATGCTGCAATAAACATAAGACTGCATGTTTCCCTTTGAATTAGTGTCTCTGTATTATTTGTATAATCATGCAATAGTGTGATTACTAGATCACAGGGTAGCTCTATTTTTAACTTTCTGAGGAACCTCCATACTGTTTTCCAAAGTGGCTGTACCAGCTTGCATTCCCACCAACAGTGCAAGAGGGTTCTTCTTTCTCTGCATCCTCACTAACACCTGTTGTTTCTTGTGTTGTTGACTTTAACAACACAAGAAACACAAAAACATTTGTGACAGGTGTGAGGTTGTATCTCGTTGTAGTTTTGATTTGCATTTCCCTGATGATGAGTGATGTTGAGTACCTTTTCATATGTCTGTTGGCCATCTGAATGTCTTCATTGGAGAAATGTCTGTTCATGTCTTCTGCCCATTTTTAATTGGATTATTTGTTTTATAGGTGTTGAGTTTTATAAGTTCTTTTTATATTTTGAATACTAATATCTTATTGGATATGTCATTTGCAAATATCTTCTCCCAATTGGTAGGAGCTGATTTAACTTTAATCCCACTGGTAAAATTCCACTGATAATTCTAGTCTTTGCACACACTGCACCTTACTGACCCTATAAAATAACAACAGTGTATCCTGCATAGAAAAAAGCATTAGAGCCACATATGCCTAGTGCCCATTTATTGGATTAAATACCCTTAAAGAGTAGGAACCTCAGAAGGTGGGACTTAATTCTTTCTACAGATGATGAAACTCACATGGGGTTTTGTACTGAACTGGACCTGGAAATCTGATTTCTTGATTTTTAACCCAGTATCCCTGCACATATCAGTCAGTATTCCATGTTTACTGATGAATATTTCATTTGCATTCTATTTGTATTACCGTTACAACGCATGTATATGTCTATATGTTCTGTGTAAATAGATGAATGTGTGTGCACACATGTGCCTATTAAAAATTGTGGAATGGTTGTGTAAAATACATTCATATATTTTTTTAAAAATTCAGTATTTTGTATTTTCAGGTTTATCATGATCTTTGGTAAGAAAAAAAAAACAACAACTATGCTTAAAAGTCCTTACAGCCTTGAAATAAAGGCACTCTTACTTGATTTATAACTTGTTTATCCTCACCTTGGCTAACAGAGCTGTATTGCAACTTAATTGCTTCTTGAAGTCACATACACTTACCTTGAGAATTATTTTAATGATTATACTACAAATATCTGACTCTTCATAACTAGAAAGAATATGTAAAAGAAAACAAGTCAGCAATAAAAGGAGTTCATAAATTATTGCATAGTGTATTTAAATGCTCTATTAGTCTATTCTTTCCACCAAACTTTTTCTTTAAAGGGCCAGAGAGGAAATACTGTAGATTTTGTGGGCTGTCCAGTGTCTGTTGTGTCTTCTCAACACACGCAGCTGCAGACAACACATACATGTAGGACGGAAGCCCTGCTCCAACCAGACACGAAGTGTGCACACTCACAGGTGAATTTCATGTACTTTTCATGCATCATGTAATCCTCTTCTTTTTCTTTCCAAACATTTAAAAGGGGAAAAACATGTTTAACTCATCGGCCTCACAGAATTAGGCAGCAACCAGATGATGCCAGCTAGAGTGCTTAAAGCGAAAGTCCGGTAAGATCCGCAGTGACACTCATTTGATACTTAAGCTTAAGTGACAATCCTCCAGAAGACATCCATCCTTGAATGCAGCCAAGGGCTTTACGGGGAAACTAGAGAACACAGTTGACCCTTGAGCAGCTCAGCGATTAGGGCTCCTGACCCTTGCTGAGTTGAAAGTCACCACGTCACTTTTGACTCCCCAAAAATTTAACTGCTAGCAGCCTCCTGTTGACTAGAAGCCTTGTCAATAATGTAGGCCATTGATTAACACACTTTTTGTCTGTTATATATATTCTATATTGTATTCTTACAATAAAGAACATGTTATTAAGAAAATTGAAAGAAAACACATTTATAGTTCTTATTGACATTGATTGTATTTATAGATAAAAATCCACATGTAATTGGATGCCTGTAGTTCAAACCCATGTTGTTCAAGAGTCAACTATGTATTTAACATACGCATATTCAGTTTTTAATTTTTATATTTTATATAGAATATGCTCTATTATTATATTCTAAATAGAATGGAATATATTCTATTTCTGTAATGTGTATGTGTGCAACATATATTATTTTGTGTGTGTGAAATATATATTATGCATATTCATGCCTATGCTTTATGCAAATGAAACAGCAGGTATAATGTGCTTCTTGGGGCAACAATCCCATGAGAAGAGGAAGTAGGAGATGTTTGTTAATGCCTCTTAAAATTGAATCCCTCCCATGCATTTTGCCATTACCAATGGCTATTATTTATTTTTATTTTTTTTAAAGATTTTATTTATTTATTCATGAGAGACAGAGCGAGAGAGAGAGGCAGAGGGAGAAGCAGGTTCCCAAGGAGCAGGGAGCCCGATGCGGGGCTCGATCCCAGGACCCTGGGACCATGACCCGAGCTGAAGGCAGACGCTTAACCATCTGAGCCATCCAGGCACCCACCAATGGCTATTATTTAATGCTTAAATATATCCTCTAACTTTTATGCATATCACAGTTACATTAACTATCATTTTGTATTAAGATATGATAAATACCTAAGCTACGTCATCACACCTTTCTGTTTGGCAACACCATTTTGGTATTCTTTCTCCTCTCTCTCCCCATCCTCCTCTTTCTTGTTCTTGTTTTTTTCATATACATCCTAAAATAATTGAACCTGATTATCTCTGGACCTCCAATGGATTCTAACCATGTGAAAAATTTTTGAAGTCTTACAATGAAGAAAACATAGTTATATTTAATCAGTATATCTGATATTCATTTGAATTTGTTTCCTTTTTTTAAATCCAAGGAGCCTAACACCATGCAGACCATGCTGGTTGACAGATTTTCTTTTCTAGTTGCACGTTTTCGGCTTATTTAAAAATAACAGTGCAAAGTGACCTTTGATAAAGCCACTCCATGTTGCGGGAGGGGTGGTGGAAGAGAAAAGGCTTGGGATTGTCAAAATGCAAACTCTTACTATTCTAGATCTAGAATGAATATCTGCTGTTTCAAATACTTCGGTTACTTGGTGAAATGCAGCAGGTCTAGTTCTGTTTCTCTGTGAGTGCCTTTGACAAGCCAGGTAATATGGGAGGGTGTGAAGAGGAAGATGGCCAGATTTGATCTTCAATGTTCATTTTAGCCTTGGGAGCCTCTAATTCTAATACCGTGATAGGATCTTTCAGTTGAAAACATCTAAGTACTTGAAACAAGAGGCCATTACTTGTGTGAGAATTTATACACAAAATCCTATCTATGATTATACACTGCGGTGAATTTGGACTTTTGATTACCACTGCAGTTTTAAGTAGTATCCTTCCTTTTATCATGCTTATCATCAGATGACATCTGTATGGAATGATGCTATCACTTATTTTCTCGCTAAACACTCTGGATCTCATTTTTTTCTTCTTTAATTATTTTTATGGAGAACCTATTTTGCTAAATTATTGAATGACCTCCCCCCATTTACTTTGGTTGTAAATGGGTTATAGCTCTTTTGTTATGCTTTCCTGTATGTAAACACATGAAAAGGATACACTGAATTTACTACTTTTAAGGTTAGAGAATCATTCCTGTGTTATGTAGAGACCTACGTTTATATACATGAATATTAGTTTATTATAGAAGTCCCCAAAAGAACTAAATGTGGACATAGAGGAAATTATTATGCCATAAAATATGATTTCCTCCACTAAGAGGATAACATATGGGATAAATGTTCTCCTACTATGTGTTCCTCATTACCCTGGCCTCCAGTCAGAACTGGGACACCAGGTAACCTGATCCTGGTGAAGTTAGGTAAACTCTGTGTGCTTTTGGCTTTGGATCCGTCACAGGAATTCCAACACCTGACCCACTTATATCATGGGGCTGTTATAAGGATAAGATCCAAAAGTGTTTTGAAACGTGAAAATTATGAATAAACATTGATGTCTTTCTGAGTAGACACGGTTCTCCCATGTTCAAGAAGGTGTGACAGTGAGTCATGGTGAAGCCTATCATCTATGTTTAGTGCTCATGCAGCCAAAGGCTTTTTTCTACAACATTCAGTGATTAAACATTCATGACTCTGATTTCCTCTCTGACATTCAAAGCCATATATTATAATTTTAGCTAAAGCAGATGTTGGTTTCTCGTGTAGCATGCCATTTCACTTGTTCTATTGGGAGACTGTCTATTTTAATAGTTATGAAATGAATGGCTCAGTGAATATTAGGGTGGCTTTTCCAACCCCCAAAAGAGATTAAATCCTCAAAATATTGCTTGACCTTAATACTCAATAGTTGGCTACTTAGGCGTATAAAAACTCGCTCTAGAAAATTGTTGGTAACATAGAAACTTCAAGATAGAAGCTTTGTAGATATGATTGGAGCCATGCTGCCTGGAATTTTGCTATTATATTTACATTTAAATTAAAAAATCCACCTTCGGGCAAGTGTATAAGTGAGTTAACAATATGGGAGCAGTGTTACCATGTATTGACGTATAGATGCGTAAAGACTGGCATCATGAGAAAAAAGCCTAAGGAATGTGCTGAACAACTGCCCAGGTGTTGGGGAAAAGTGAAACATGTATCATCATATGATAAGGACCTGATGAAGGTCCTTAATGTCCTCAAGTGAACACTGTGTAAAAACAGCTTGCTGAACATGCTCTTTTCTCTGGCACTGTTGCTATAACCAGATGAGCCATAATTAAGTGTGGGTCACTGAGGAGAGAAACAGTGGTTTTAATGATCGAACCATTTATATGCCAGGAAATAAGTAAACCAAATGTGCAGTGTGAAGGGCAGAAAAGAAATCTGTGTGAGCCCCAGCAGAAATCATTGCTCATGAAGAAAATACCCTGTATTTCTGATTTTGAATTTTGGGAGAAAACAATGAGAGTAATTTAAAGTCTGTTTCAGCTGTTTATCCAGCATCAGGGTGCAACAAATCTCTTCAAGGCCTTGTTGCACTTCTCCAGGACTCACACTTCAGAGAACATTCGCATTTTGTTATTTTTCCCCTTTGGCTTATTCAGCTCAAGATTTCCCCTCCTTCTATTGTTTACTTATAGAATTCAGAACCAATTTCAACATATATTCTATGTATCTCGTAACATGATGTTTCCTAATATTGGAAGAAAACATCTTAAATTGCTAAAAACACGTCCATGTTAGTGGGCTTCATGCTGAGCATGTCTTTGCTTCCTGGTGGACCAATTTATGCATCTCAAAGCATTCTTCCACAGGTTTTATTCATGATCTTTCAGGTTTCTTAGGAATGGTGATATTTTATATGAAGAGTTCATAGTCAGTGGATGCATTCGAACTTCGTCAATTAGAGAATCTAAATTATTTCTTCTAAAACTTAACTGAAGTTGCTGTCTGTTCTTTCATTGTTAATACTACCTAATATGACTCGGGAATAGTGTCCTCAAGAAATTAATTCCTGTCTTCTTAATTTTGTATCCAGATACTTGCTAGCATCACCATAATTTACTCTATAACTTGTCATCACATACATTATTAAATATTTTACCTAGTTCTTTCTTGAACCATCTTCTAAGGAAGTTCTGACTAATGGCCACACAAAACAAAGAGGAACAGGTACACCCTTATTTAAGTTAAGTTCATTTTAATCATTTTGAAATTGACCACATCAGCTACATCTACATTTCATAGATGGTTCCTGCCAAATGCTGTGAAATAAATCTCAGAACCAAAGTGCCATATTTTTGTTCTGGACTGCCAAACTTGCAATTTAGAAGCTGTTATTAATAGCTTTTATAGAAAAATTGTAACACTAATTTGCGACCATTCTCTCTGTGTCACTCTGGGCAAACAATATTTCCAATCTTTTATTAAGTATATACAAAATCAGGGGATCATGACGTCTGTACTTCTTTCCAGGTGGCAAATTTAATATTTCTTGAAACTCGGAGTGTTTTTGGATATATTTCCCTTTTTTAATACTTTTTGAATCAGAAAATAAAAACGAAAGGATTTCTAGTGATGTTCCTCAGTTTCTGTGGATCTACAGATGTACTGCTGTTTTGTGAATTATCTGAGATATTTATTTAATATCAAATTTTAATTTTGATGATAGTCTGAGAAATGATCTTATGATTCCCTAAATCATCTGGAAGCTTTTCATATACACACAAGGACCTTTGATCTCACATCGTTGTATTGGTGCTCACAATTTCATTCACTCCAAGTGCGGATGGTTTATTTGTTTCTCCCTGTATGAACCAAAATGGGCCCTGTAGGAAAACAATGCCTTGATCTTCGGTGATGGCCAAATGCCACCCCATTCCATGGAACAAGAGCCCATCCCGTGGGTCCAGTCGTGGACAGGAGGGGAGGGTAAACAAAGTTACAGTCACAGTGATACTTACATTCTTCCTTATTATCAGCTCCATGTTCTTGTTCCAAGTCATTGATTATTACTTTCTTGAAATCATCTTTTTCACACAAAATCAAACTTCCTTTGAATGTTAGTGTTTTTATATGTCGGTCTGTGCTCTGTACAGTTTGTGATTGACAAGAGAACTCTGTCATCCTCCCTGGACTGACATCTTCTCTGCCCCTCGTCAGGCCCCGGGTTCCCTGTGCACAGGGGAATGGCCATCAGGATATCAAGTGGGACCTATTTGACTAGATGCCTTTTTCTTCCCCGTGTCCGGCTACTTCCTCCTAAAGACTCAATACTCCTCTCAGAAGACGTCCACCCTCAGGAAATCTTTTCTGGAAACCTCCCCTACCTTTTTATCACCCCCAGAATTAAGCTTCCTTCAGGATTTCACACAAAACATGCATTGAAAACCCTGACCCACCACTTTTAATCTTACAAATTTCACAATTTATTTAGTTTCTTTGAATGCGTGTCCTAATCTATACATCGGGCACAGTTATATCCATGGAGCTGTATTCTTAATATTCTTGAAAGTTTTAGCCAACTAACTCTTCTTAACACATTTCACACATTTGATAGAATACCCAGCTTATGTTACCCATTAAACATGAGCTCTGAGGGCAGGAAGGAGAGGTGAGCGCAAGAGGAACAAGAACATATACGAATTTTCCATTTAGCATTTTACTCTGAGGAAAAATAATCTCTTATTAAGGGAAATATTTCATAACTTCCCCTTCTTGGGAACAGGCAGGGTGAGCCAGGAGAACCAGGAGAGAGGATGGACCTTGGTAAATTTTATTCACTTCTCCTAGAAATTGTCTTTTCCTTAGAAGAAACCTAAACAGAACTTGAATCCCTATCGACCAGAGAGGCAAGGAGTGTGTTATGAAAGAAAGAAGCATAACACAGATGCCTTGGAGGAAGCAAGTGTGTTTCAGGGTGGGCAGTCTTCACAGTGTAGACAGCCTGGATCGCCAGCCTTCTCTCCTACACACATGAGGATTGACAGACAGCTTCTCCAAATCTGAGGAAAGCAAAGTCCTTTTGCTAAAATGATTAGATGCAGAGAAATAAGGGATATAAGAAATCAGTGACCTGACCTATCATTGGATTTTGAGAAAACAAGACTGGCCCAGAAGGAGAAATTTAAGGAGACCCAGATGACGGGCACCCTGGCTAATAAATAAGGGTACACCTTTGTGATAACACTTAGCAATTAATTACCAGCTTAACTATTTTATAAATTTTATTACACTTTGCATTCCTTGGAGTTTAATTGCTCACTTCACCTCTTCATTTCCTTGGCCACTGCCTAGGTGTTTTTCCGCATGGTAAGTGCTGACGTAGTAGTTGAATAAATGTGGAGTGAAGACCTGCATTGGCTCCCCCCACCCCCAGGCTGTGAGCCCTTGCTGCAGCTCTGTGAGCTCTGTGGTTCTGGTATCACGTTGGCATGGCGTAGGCCAGGAGGGCAGCGTGAGTTGCTGAATCGTGGTTGGGTCGATGAAGTGAATCTGAATAAATTCTAAGCGTCACCTTTCCTTCACGGTGCTAGCTTGATCCTTCTCGATCTCTTGGTTTCAAAGTCCATGTGCCCATCGGGCATTTCAGTCCATTGGACCTAAAGTAGGGCTCTGTCATCCGGAGCTGACAGGGTGTCCCTTTGCATGAGACTTCCCCACTGCTGACACACAGGTGAGCTCCTGGCATGCCCAACCCAGGGTTCCCAGGAACAGAGCTCTGTACCAGTGCAGGGATGATGAAGGGGGCTCATGGCGAGACAGAAGGAGCATCAGGAGTTCACGATGCAGACTAGAATGCGGGATGCATCAAAATGAGCACCGAATAGCCACTCATATGCCATTTTTTGCCTTTCAGAGATTTTTATTTGAAATAAGCTAAAAGTAAGCCTCCCGAGTCAAGAAAAAGGCAGGGTTCCAGAGCTGAGGGACCAAAGCTATTACTTTGTATCGCTTAAGTCTACAGCACACATTTGTTTTGTTAAATTTTGGTGTTCTAAAGGTCATCTTTCGACCTTTTCTCCAACATGAGAATGTTGGTGCCCTGCCTTCTCTTAAAGGTAACCAACCCCTGCATAGTTAAAAAGTAACCTAAATACAAAAATAAAGTATGAGGCTAAAAAAAAATATTCTAACTTTAGAGAAATGAGCATCATAATGCATAAAAGGTCCTGTCGGTTATTTTAGAAATGTAAAATAAATTATCTTGCAACTAAACATCTTATGCAGAAGTATGATATAAATTGGCTGCATTTCAAAATTCGTCATTTTTCTCAATCAGTTTAGCCCCTGAAAATGTGATTTCAGGGAGACACAGTAGTTTGCTCAGATTATTTGATTGCTCAGTGTTGAGGCTTCCCTCATCATTTATTAGAAGAAAACACTGAAATAAAGGAAAGGCCTTTGAAAAGGAAAAAACGAGGTAGATTGGTTTCAGCCCCCCACTTTCTAACCCCGTGACCTTAGGCAAACCACTGTGTCGGGATCTGACTTCTCCTTACTACATGAGGGTGGCAATATTTTCTCTGCTCAGCACAAGAGGATACTGTAAGGAAAATGTAAAATACCATGACACTCGCATCTTATCAGGCTTGATTCTATTGTGTTCTTAGGCTTCTTCTGCCTAAGGCGTAGAAAACAGCTTTCTGTGGCTCCTAACTTGTTTTAGAACACTACGGATGCACACCAAACATCACAAAGATGATCAGTCAGTAAACAAGCCCTTTTACGCAGGCATTCGAATGCAAGTCTTAAATTAGTTCTCTAGGGAAAGTCAGGTTATTTGCAGAAATGACACCAAAATGGAGTGTGTACAATCTCCTCCTTTAGATCCACCTGAATTCCACTTATCTTCACAGTTAAGCTCATTCCTCCATTTATGCAAAACGTGAGCACTTCATGAATGATGTTAATAATTCCTGAGTTTGCGAGAATGTAAGGTTTTGGCCTCTATGAACAGTTGGATTCTTGCTGTTTCAAATGGTCTCTGCATATGGTGCGGTCCCAATACTGTCCCAGCGTGCAGCCTGGTTAAAGAGCAGTGACTGTCCTGCAACAGGGAGGAAGGTCTGTGACTGAGAAACACACACCAAGAGGAGATAAGTAAGGGAACATGTTTGTTTATCAAGCATGTTATTGATGGAACAGGGCGTTGGAAGAGTTAGAGGGTCGTGGGTTGTCTTTGAAAGTCAGATTAGTAGTAGATTTACTACCAAGGCAAGTTGCTGTGTTCTTTAAAATAAAGGTCAGATCAATTCTCCAGACATAATTAGGTACCCTTTTGTGGAAAGACACACCATGAAGATATTTTATGTAGCAAACAATCATAAAGAACTGACTTTATGATTTCGATTTGTTTGTTTTATTATAGACGCCTTTTGATTTCTGTCAGCTCAAGTTTGCTCAGATATGTTTGGACCCAGTTCCTCATTTAAAAACCAGAATTAGAAATATTACAATATGTGTGACCTATAAGCTAATGAGAAGTCTACCATCTCTCGGGTCCAGTGAAAGGAGTGATGATATTAATGTGGTTGATATGGATAAAATGTTACGTGAAGTACAGAGTCACTGATACTGTCATGCTTCATGTAGGTTGTGAGTGTTGGTGACCTCTTACTCACCTTGTGGGGCCATCTCCAGTGCTGTTCTTGGCCTGCAGCCCTCAACCTCTTTACACAGGTCTGATCCTCTTCCCTCCTGGTCCTGAACTCATCACACTCATGCAGGATCTACAGTGTTTGCACGTGAGCTTGTGCAAGACTACATCCCCCTCAGACACTGCAAGCTAGATAACCAGCATATATGATGGTTTTTCTTTCTTTCTTTCTTTTTTTTTTTTTGGCATTTATTTTACCAAATATATAGTACCTCATACAGAATTCACATTCAGTAGTGATTTGTTAAATAAATAAAAAAGATTCTCTCCATTAATACTTTCTATATGCAATAAACCCATCATTCTCTGAGGCACTGGACTTGTGGATTTTGGATCATCTTGTAACTGATCATCCCCACCCCCTTCTCTCAGTGTATAGGCCAAGTAAGTGGTCCATGTTTAGCACTGTGGAGGGTGTTTCCTGTGTATAAATTCATCGGTGCCTCCACTTTATTTGTATGCCTCCTTTTTGGTCAACCTTTCTTTTCTTGTTTTAATTTCTTATCTTCTTGTCATGTGTGTACTTTGGAAAATGCCTTAAACCTGTTTTTTTGAACAATAAAGGCATAGCATATTTTGATGTGATTGATTTCATTTGACGTTACTAAAATTCAGTCCAATAAGACTTGGCAGTAGACACCTACTAGGCACTCAGAATTGAGTTACGTGCTGCAGGAGATACAGGAGGAGTTAATATTAATAGAAGAGATATTGCAGTTGCATACTGACAGGAAATTATACCCAAGTGAGCACTGCCTTTCCAAAAAAGAGTGAAGAGCAGATTGCCAACGCCACTTTCTCTTTGGTCAGCTCTCACAATGGGCAAAGGGGAAGAATTTCTCTCTGTTCTATTCCAGAACAGCCTTTTCCTATAATTTCTCGATAGATTATAATTTCATCTTTCTTAGAATTTTGGTTTTATTCTCTTATATAGATGCTGTGTAGGACCCTGTGTCTATGTTTGGCTAGAGGTATTTAAATAATGTTACATATTCAAAAGCATGAAGTCTTGGAGAGCTAGACCGAAAAGCCAAAGAGCAAAAAGTGCTGTGACATTGTTATTTGTGCCCTTGGCTCTACAGTGAGGAACTTTACATGTACTTTGTCTCGTGTCGGGAGAGGTTCAGGGGGACTCTAGCTACTTAAAACCATATTTGAACACAGATCTACACTGTCAGGCTGAATGCTAAAATTGTTCATCTTTCTTGCTTGGAGATACGGGAACATATTAGAAATCAGAGAGTAAAAGGACAAAAAATTGCCTCTAGTATCGTCCAATCTAGAGAATCAGAAACACCAGAGCTGTGTTGGCTGGAGAAGGAGTGAGCGTCCATGTCCCTGCCTTAGGCATCCTCCTTTTCCAAGACGGCTGGGCACCGTTAGACTCATCTTTGAGATCTTTCTAACATGTGAGATCTCCAGTGATGGTACTTGGAAGGTGGTATCTGAGAAAAAAATAACACTAAGGTCCAGTCAAATCTCATAATTCACTCAGGACAGTAGAGCTTTCAGAGATACAGAGAAGAGTCCAATCTTGATGTCCATCTCACCAATTTCTACAATAGAACTTGGTGTTCTGGCTCTTCCTGGGAACCGGTGCTACTTGAATATGGTAAGACTTCAGTGGCTCCACGTATTTTTCCACGCCTCAACCTCATTATAAGGAATATGACATAACCCACTGGAACACTGCTAGGAAGCAAATTAGAAAAATATTCCAACTGCAGTGGAGGATTTACATCTCATTTGTATTCTCCTAAACTTCATTCTCAGTGAAGATGTAGGTAAAATCAATCAACCAGAAATTCACTTGGGCCCAAAGAGCAGCAAGTTCCCTATAACTGGATTTTAATTAGGTTCAGGTAATGATTTCATGCGCCTATTATAGTGGAGATAGATATCTGGAGTGAGCAAACGTTTTTTAAAGACCAGATATGTCCTGGGCTCTTCTGTCTCTGTTGTGCTCACTCAACTCAGCTCTTGGGGCACGGACAAAGTCATAGATACTACATGACAAAGGAGCTTGGGTGGGTTGCAACAAAACCTTATTTGTGGACCCTCAAATTCAAATTTTGCATAGTTTTTCATGTGTCACAAAATGTCATTGTTCTTTTGATTTATTGAGCAAAAACAAAAACAAAACAAAACAAAACATTATTAGCTCAGGAGCTATGCAGAAAAAATAAGCCAGCTTTGACCTGTGGGCTGAAGTTTACTAACACTGGGGTCCAATCACAGGGCAAGAGGGTGGGCTTGAAAGCCTTCATGGTCTTCCTGACACTGCATATTTCCAATTTCAGGGTTTGGAAGTGCTTCACACAACATAGCAATGGGGAATTATGTGGACTTTCCGACATTGCCAAGAATAATCCGGGTGTGATGATGACATGGCAGGAATACTCTATCATTTTACACCAGTGTGGATTACATGACTTCTAAGTGATACCTATGCACTGTGAGGGACACGGTTTAATAATACGGAGGAAGAAAAGTCCGTTTGTTCTACCCTTTCCTGGATGCATCGGCCTCCCATCCGTCAGCACAGCTCATGGTAGAATGCTCTAAGGTGGGATGCAGCTCAGGAATCAACTCTCTGTGAAGACAGAGACCAGTTTTGTGGAAGACTGGTCCTCTGTCACCTGCTAGGATGTTCAAAAAATCCTTGAAAACTCCTAGAAAAGCATAGGTTCACACCTGATTCTCACTTCCCATTTCACCTCCAGGTATCAGGGGTTACTAGCATATTTCAAAACTAGTCCTCAGGGTGGTTTCTTCCAGGAGAGCTCTGGGATGGCCCTGTTCCTCCCCCTTTCCTTTGCCCAGGTAACTGTCCAGGTGGTTCCCCGAGGCTGCTCACCATTTCCCCTCTTTGTGAGCCTCCCTGCCTGGCTGTGTTTAATCACAAAGTGCTTAGTGTGATGTTGTAGGCTGATGCTGCCTTAAGAAGCAGTAAAAGTTGGCTGTCTACTCTTTTCTTTTCTTGTTTTACAGTCTGCACAGACTTTCTCTATGGACGTTCATACAGGTTCCAACGGACCACATCTGTCCTATGGTGCCTCTTCTTCCCCGTGAAGTTCACAGATTGTCCTTATTTCTAGGGAAATACTCGTTGTTTGAAGATTTTATTTATTTATTGAAAGAGAGAGAGAGAGAGAGAGAGCCTGCGTGCACATGCGCAGTGGGGGGAGGGGCGGAGGGAGAAGCAAACTCCCGCCGAGCAGGGAGCCTGATGCAGGACTTGATCCCAGGCCCCAAGGATCATGACCTGAGCTGAAGTCAGATGCTTAACTTCCTGAGCCACCCAGGTGGCCCCTAGGGAAACACTTTTAAAAGATTCTCAAAAATGGTTTCAAGTACAGATACCTTATAGCATACACTGCTTTATTTCTCTGGCTAATAAACGTACTAGCTCTGTATGTGTTACATGTAAATGATAATTAATTTTTATCTAGTTATTTTTGCATCATGATGGATACCCATTTTTATTTTATTTTTAAGATTTTTAAATATTTTCGTATTCATTACTTTGATTCTTGGTGTTTTTATTAATACATCTGTCTTGAGGGATTAGCTCTTATGTATCCCCTACCTCGGCAAGTTATTTTTATATATGTGTACTTCTAACAATCCTTTTGATGAAAATCATGAACAAAATACACAGAAATAGATCAAAAGTTGGAATAAAAGACATTTTTTGAGAACAGTCTTAAAGTTTCTTCCTTGGTTCAAGAGATGATAATAAGCAGTCTTGCAGTTGGAGCTTATGGGAATATTTAGAAAGAAGGCAATGAATCTGGGAGATGTGAAATTGATCTGAAAGCCACATCTTAAACATTTGCTTCAAGTGGACACAAAATGGTGACCAAGCGAGTGAACACGGGTCCCGGATGACTGTGCAGGACATGCCTTTGGGAAAATGAAAAGACAAGGAGAGGGAATCTCTATGAAGAGAATTAAAGATAAATCTCAAAACATGGATATGAAAAACCCAAAACATGAGAGATCAAGACAATCTCTCTCAAATGACCTATGAGTGTATGTTTTAATAGACTAGAAACGGCCCCACTGCTTCTGCTGTTGGCAGCAGATGTAACAGCATTAATTTTGCATATGAAAAGCACTTATTGTGATTTTTTATGATAGCTTTCTTGGCAGTGTTAAAAACCAAATCATTAGTTATTGTATTTAACGAGGGAGCACACACTAAGATGTGGGGGAGAAAACCAAATCGAAATGGAGAACATTGTCCCCAGCCTAAGCGGCATATGCCAAATGTGATGTGTATTTGTTACCCCAAGAAGCTGCACTGGTTGCGAGCAGAACAAAGGGAGAGCGGTGACGACCGGGTCACTGGACATTGAAGGCAACACATACTCCTTCATATAGGGCAGTGACTTACCGTCCAGGGCCCGGTTCGTCGGCTGTGTGTCATCTAATTACGCTCAATTCCATGCCTGGAATGTGGGGCATCGCTGTCATTTCCGACAGGCAGGAACCTGTGACCTCATTCCCTCTCCTGGGAGATGAACACACCCACTTTCCTTGGAAAATGACCAGCAAATGGAGTCAGGCAGACACTTCTCCCAAGAATCCTCGAGAAGGGAGAGGTGCTCAGACAGTCCTTCACTTCCCTTTTCTCCACGGCCTTCTCTTGAACAGACCTGGGGAATGCCTTAGTTTATCATCAGTCAGTATGTGGATGCTGACACTGAGTAGCAACTCAGAGAAAGTCTGAGGGAGCCCATCCAGAACACTGAGGAATGCCCCAGAGACCACATTGACGATACCCCTGACCAGAGGCTAAACCTTCAGGCTCGGCGGCCCTTGGCATTCAGTGCCATCTTGAAGTGCAGTACTTGATGCATTTGAAGGCACATCACCGTGAAAAATATACCACAATGACAGGGAATGGCAAAGAGCAGGCTGGACCCTTGCCTCAACCCAATCCCTGCTTTATCCGCAAGTATATGTCATCCATAATGAGGCTAAAACAAAGAATTTAATAAAGGCTTTATGAAAACATATTAGGAAGGTAAACTTTCTTTTTTTTTTTTTACAGAGCAGTGAAACTATGATTTATGAAACTTTATGCTGGCCTGAAAAGAATTATAATTTCTTTAGATGCTAGAAGCACTTTTTAGTTTAAGAAAAAAAATATAATGTTAGTACTGCTTCATTGTACCTTATCATGCACGCTAATATGCCAGACAGGCTCTCTTGAACTTTTTTTTTTTTCTGTTTCACACTTGTTGTTTTTCAATGTTTTTGATGAAGTTTTTGAAAAACGATAATTGTTCTCTAGCTTGTTTCATATGCTAGCTGAAGCATCCTCACTTCCTCAGGTGACATCGCTTTATGTCTTCCCTATGTAAACGTGGGTCAACCATCTTCCTTTATTTTTCTGAGAAGGATAATTTGTTGTTTTCTTTATATATCAGATATATCAGATATTACGTACACAGAAATATGGAGCATCACTTCACTACTAATTGTAATGGATGGACATTTCAAAAAATACATAGTGTGAGTGCAAACCACACAAATATCATTGAGGAGAGATTAGTAATATGTCTCATAACTGTCTTTCAAATAATCTGTTGGGGCAACTCTTCTGTCTGCATTATTGCAAGTGTACACACACTTAAATACTGGCCACACTGTTGGCTAATATCCTATATCCACTTTGTCATCCCTTACGTATAAGCTACATGGTGCTCCGAGCACGGTAAGTGCTCTGTTTTTGCTATGATTCTCATTAGGAAGTAAGCATTAATAGATCATTATTTATTTTACATAGAAGGGAAAATTCAACAATCATTTTTCTGCAAAGATGAGGCAAAATAGAAAAGTAGTTAAATTTTACTTAATTTTAAAATGTTAGCATCAAATGGACACTAGAAACCCTCTCACTATCCCACGGACATGAAAAATGAGACCTTCAGTCTCAAAGTCATTCAGTGTTTCTTTTGCTTTACAGAACAGTCCTAAACTACATTTTGTATCCCTTTCGCATAAATTTATTTTTAAAAAATCATCACAAAAGCGTTCCTTCAAAGGTATGCAGGTAGTTCTTCCTTCAGGAAGGACAGATTCCTCTCAACATTGTTTTTGTTGTTTGCTTTTGTACTGTCTTTTTTTTATTGTTATGTTAATCACCATACATTACATCATCAGTTTTTGAGGTAGTGTTCCATGATTCATTGTTTGTGCATAACACCCAGTGCTCCATGCAGAATGTGCCCTCCTCAATACCCATCACCAGGCTAACCCATCCCCCCACCCCCTCCCCTCTAGAACCCTCAGTTTGTTTCTCAGAGTCCATAGTCTCTCATGGTTTGTCTCCCCCTCCGATCTCCCCCCCCTTCATTTTTCCCTTCCTACTGTCTTCTTTTTTTTTTTTTAACATATAATGTATTATTTGTTTCAGAGGTACAGGTCTGTGATTCAACAGTCTTACACAGTTCACAGCGCTCAACATAGCACATACCCTCCCCAGTGTCTATCCCCC
>NC_058404.1:4154094-4154939 GCF_002201575.2 Neomonachus schauinslandi | reverse complement strand
GAAACAAATAATACATTATTTGTTTCAGAGGTACAGGTCTGTGATTCAACAGTCTTACACAGTTCACAGCGCTCAACATAGCACATACCCTCCCCAGTGTCTATCCCCCAGCCCCCCAGCCCTCCCACCCCCCACCACTCCAGCACCCCTCAGTTTGTTTCCTGAGATTAAGAATTCCTCATATCAGTGGGTGCCTGGGTGGCTCAGTCATTAAGCGTCTGCCTTCGGCTCAGGTCACGATCCCAGAGTCCTGGGATCGAGCCCCGCATCGGGCTCCCTGCTTGGCGGGAAGCCTGCTTCTCCCTTACCCGCTCCCCCTGCTTATGTTCCTTCTCTCACTGTGTCTCTCTCTGTCAAATAAATAAATAAAATCTTAAAAAAAAAAAAAAGAGTTCCTCATATCAGTGAGATCATATGATAAATGTTTTTCTCTGATTGACTTATTTCGCTCAGCATAATATCCTCCAGTTCCATCCACATCGTCTCAGCATTGTTTTTTACATTTTCTCAATCACTCTTGGAGATGTTAGTAATACCTTTCTATCTAGGATGTAAACCATGAGTTGCTAATGTTTGTCCACCTTTTAAACCTGGAGGACCTGTGTAAACCTAGTGGAAATCTCCAGGTCCAAACATGGTATCTGGATCCTATTGCAGATCCTGAGCAGAGCAGAAAAGAAATACCTAAGTTGTTTTAGAAAAGTACACACCTTACTTCTGAGCTTCCTATTTGAGAGCATGGAATGAATGAATGAATGAACAAATGAGAAAGGAAAGAAAGAAAGAAAGAAAGAAAGAAAGAAAGAAAGAAAGAAAGAAAGAAAGAAAGAAAGAAAGAAAGAAAG
>NC_058404.1:4090873-4154084 GCF_002201575.2 Neomonachus schauinslandi | reverse complement strand
AAGAAAGAAAGAAAGAAAGAAAGAAAGAAAGAAAGAAAGAAAGAAAGGAGAAAAAGAGAGAAGGATGTCTCACAGGGTTTTCATTTATTTCACAATATTTTTTTTCACAAGCTCCTTTTTTTGCCATTTTCTCTACTAACAATATCAACACTGGTGTCTTTGGACACAATGTAATTTCACACCGAAATGGTATTGGCAATAATAGAAAATAATTACATGGATTTATGTTTTCATTAACATTTTTCCATTTAAAATATGTGTTTATATTAATTACCTTGTTTGAGCCGCACAGCATAGATGATAGAGGATTTTTAAAATGTCAGTGTCCATCTACAAACTGGAAGCGTCGATATTCATTCATTAAAAAGTATTGTGAGTTTCATAAGCTTCCCTCTGATTGTTAATCTGGGGGCTCCAATGTGACAGGAAGGAAGACAAAATGGAAAGGGGAATCCCTCATCCATGTGATTTGAAAGTCCTCCTAGAACTTAGCTGTATTAACTGAGAGTGACTAAGTCATGTGCAACAAACTAGGGGCTACTAGCAGGTGTAAGATCAACCGAGCCCTTCTCTTCATGCCCACGGACCTCATGCACCTGGTACTTTCCCTTGGCGCCCATGACAGCCATGATGGAGCCTTCTTGGGCAGGACACACCCTCTGTGCTGTGTATCTGATGACACTCTGCTCTCCCCTGCCAAGTCCTGTGGGGGCTCGCTTGGGACCCCACCCTCAGGCCACCCGGCATCCACAGAAGGAGGTTCTGGTGAAATGCCTGAGGTGGGGTGAAGACATGTGAGAAGGGGACGAAATTTGATGTTCTCGCAGTGGATCATTCGTTAAGCTGGTACACTTAGATTACTTCCTGTTTTAGTTTCTCTTTGATAAAACTGTGCTTTTATGCTCTGACAAAGCAAACTAAAAGCAAAACCATTTGTGTTTCACAATATATATTGCTTATTTCAAGTGACGTCTGGTTTCACATTCTGTTACGTGCAGGACAATTGTAAAATACCACCCCCACCATGGACCCTGGGATCGCTTGTGATGTTGGGGGCAACATAAGAGGTTGAATATTCTAATGTGTTCGGGAGAAAGCTAGGCACTCCAGTCTACCGTCTCCCTTGGACATCTCCCCCTGACATCTGTCTTTCAGGGTATGAAACTTAGAGATCACAAGCAGGGTCCCCTGAAGTGAAATTAAAAAAAAAAAAAAGAAGAAGACAAATTGTTTGTTTTCCTATCTGTGTCAATGCACCTGGTACATAGATGGTCTTCAGTATAGAGGGTGGCCCTTTTCCTTCTCTTCCTGGGATGCTTTGGTAGGAAAAGATTGCCTCCCTCCTTTTCTTTTGATCTTTCCAGCAATTCTCCAGACTCACCATATGGGACACTTTCTCATGGAAAGCTTTTTCTTTATTCCTGGCCAGCCAGTTTATTTACAGATTTTGTATGCTATGCAAAGGGTGTGTGTGTGTGTGTGTGCATTTGCATTATTTTCTCATTTTTTTTCTCAGTAGCTTCATGAGGAAGTGGTTGAGAGAAAAAAAAAAACACACTGATTTGCTAAATATCAAAAATCAGGATAACCTTTAAGCTCATTCTTGAACTTACATCTTTTGATTCAATCCTGTGCTTTTTCAGCATTTGGGAAAGTAATCGCCTCATTTTTTATGTGTATCATACAAACACGTGTGTGAGAGTGACAGAATGCATGCACACGGGTTTCTGTGTGTATAGTACACGTAGTACTTCTGTAGAGCACATCTCTCTCTGAAGTTTGCCTTGAGTTAAAAAATACCCCTACACACACACACACACACACACACGCCCCATTACCCCCAAGGTTTTCAGAAGGGAAGCAACAATGTAGCCATAGTTGACTGGTGTAGTTTGGATCCCTCTGCCTGTTAGATGTTTTGGAGTTACCATAGAAACGTGGAGAGGTGAGCTCCTACTACTCAAATCCTCAGGATTTCTAGGATGCTCAAAATATTTATATATTTGAGGGGCGCCTGGGTGGCTCAGTTGGTTGAGCGACTGCCTTCGGCTCAGGTCATGATCCTGGAGTCCCGGGATCGAGTCCCGCATCGGGCTCCCTGCTCGGCAGGGAGCCTGCTTCTGCCTATGACCCTCCCCCCTCTCATGTGCTCTCTCTCTCATTCTCTCTGTCTCAAATAAATAAATAAAATCTTTAAAAAATATATATATATTTATATATTTGAGGGTGCCTGGGTGGCTCAGTTGGTTAAGCAACTGCCTTCGGCTCAGGTCATGATCCTGGAGTCCCGGGATCAAGTCCCGCATCGGGCTCCCTGCTGAGCAGGGAGTCTGCTTCTCCCTCTCACCCTCCCCCCTCTTGTGCGCTCTCTCATTCTCTCTCACTCAAATAAATAAATAAAATCTTTAAAAAAAATTATATATTTGAAACCCATTCATAAAACGTCCAGGGTGGAAATACTGCCTGTTAAGTTGTGGTGCTATGTCCATTAGGGCAATACTCTGTTTGAAGACCAAGTTTCAAAAAATGAATAATCACAGTATTGGGGATTAGAGAATCATAAGGCAAATGACTACGGCTGCTGGATAAAATAACCTTTTTAAATTCTACAGATGTGCTTATTAAATCAACCAAAGTGATGCGTGGGCGCATCCCCAGTCTCCAGAATATTCTCGACCATTATTAATCCACCCCAATATCTAATTCTAACTTGTTTATATACCATGTTGACTCATCTTTATCTGTTTCCAGTTGTCCTGACAACATTGCCTTGCTATGTTGAAAGATTCTTCTAGAGCACATTATGAATTCCCAAATATTTTTCCACAAGTGAAATACTTGTTGGGTAAATAAGGCGCCATGGAATATCAGCATTTCTTCTGAAAAGCACACTCTAGAAAAAAAAAAGTCATTCCTGACTTTGCTTCTTCCAGAGGGTTGCAGTCCTGATATACTGGTTAGTCTGTGCTCTTATTACAGAGGATACTGCTTCTCAGCCTTAATGATCTAAACTTTTGTCCAGTCATTTCCTGCTACATTTTCAGTTCAGGGCCTACAGCACTAAAAGTTTTTCTACCATAAGCAAACATTCATCTCTGAATTTCATGTGAAAGACTTTTGCCTAGTGATATGATCGGTTGCCTAATATATTTGCACCTGAAATATGCCCGTATGACATACAACTTTGTTCTAAAAAATACTGGGAAAACAGTTATGCAATTGCTAGTACCATGGAAACTTGCCTTAGTTGCAGATTTGAATCCCCAAATATAGACGATCAACGCCTACCAATTCAAAATGCTTAGATAGGCCTTGTCACCTAGGCAACAGTGTATTAGAAATGAGATATCTGTATTCTCTCAAATTTATTTCCCAAATTTTACCTTTTATGTCATCTTAGAGCACATATTTTAATGTTGAATATATAATTTTCTGAAAAATAGGATGCATATGACAATCTTGAAATCCACCAGCTTGTAATAAGCCCTAGAAATAAAACCTAGAAATCTCTCCATTTAAGTTTCTCTTTGAATAGTAGGCAGTATTTTGTAATAGTTAATAACAAACATAGTAGTCTAAATAGAAACCAAATCACTGAGACTCTAGAAGTGGGTAAGTAAAATAGTCAGGTTTCTTTCTATATTTAATTTGTCTTAGTGTGTGTAGCAACTGTGAGTCTTAAGATTGACATGGGCAATGCAAACAAGCATTACAGTAGGTAGAACTTATCTCAGAGACTTTGTTAAAACTCACCCCTTCAAATTATTGGGACTACATCGCAAAATAAAAAGCTTCTGCACAACAAAGGAAATAAACAACCAAAGTAAAAGACAACCTTCTGATTGGGAGAAGATATTTGCAAGTGACATATCCAATAAGAGATTAGTATCTAAAATATACAAATAACTTATATAATTCAATGAAACACACACAAATAATCCAATTAAAAATGAGCAGAAGACATAATGGGCCTTTCATCAGAGAAGACATCCAGATGGCCACAAGACACATGAAAAAGTGCTCAACAACACTCATCATCAGGAAATGCAAAGGCAAACTACAATGAGATATCACCTCACACCTATCAGAATGACTAAAGTCAACAACACAAGAAACAAGTAGTGTTGTGAGGATGTGGAAAAAGAAAACCTCTTGCACTGGTGGTAGGAATTCAAACTGGTTGCAGCCACTGTGGAAACAGCATGAAGGTTCCTGAGAAAATTAAAAATAGAACTACAATATGATCCAGTAATTCCTCTGCTGAGTGGTTGCCCAAAAAATTAAAAAAAAAAAGATATATGTACCTGTAAATTTATATCAGCATTATTTACAATAGCCAAATTATGGAAACAGCCCAAGTGTCCATTGATAGATGAATGGATGAAAAAGAGGTGGTATATATACATAATGGAATATTATTCAGCCATAGAAAAGAGTGAAATCTTTCCATTTGGAACAACATAGATGGATCTCGAGGGTATGATGCTAAGTGAAATGTCAGTCAGTGAAAGATAAATACCGCATGATTTCACTTATAAGTGGAATTTAAGAAAAAAACAAAAAGAACAAAGAAAAAGAAACAAACCAAGAAACAGACTCTGAATTGTAGAGAACACACTGATGGTCACAAGAGGGGAGGTGGGTGGGGAGATGGGGGAAGTAGATGTTGGGGATTAAGAGTACACTTATCATGATGAGCAATGAGTAATGTATAGAATGTTGAATCACTATATTGTACACCTGAAACTAATGTATGTTGAACTATAATGGAATTAAGATAATAGAAAAATAAATTTAAACACGCAAAACTTCCTCCTCAGGCTTCTCACCTCCTATTTCATTTCCTTCATACCACCTTTCTGATCCAAAAACAGAAAAAAACAAAACAAAATGAAATGAAAACAATGACACTCCTGCCAAAAAAGCTTGTTGTACTCTCTCCCCTTTTCTTCTAAATGAAACATGGAAAATGGGTCACTTTCCTTTGAGGCTAGCTCTGGATATTCAATATGTTGCCATCCAAACTCTAAATTGCCTGGGATGAGGTTTTTCGGCCACCATCGCTGATGTAAAACATGTGTTAAAGAACTCTTGATGAGAGTTTGCTTTTGACCATTGGTTAAACAACAAACTCCCCCATGAAGACTGTGCATTCCTTGAGGGAAATAATTTATGAGTTTCTGTAGAGATTATGAATTGTCCATGGATTGGGTCCCCAGTGTCATGATTGGACATTGTTTAATGTATGTTGAATGAATCAGTCGTCCAAGAACAATCCTGATGGAAAAACAGTCATGCTGAGTTCTTTATACTGCTCTTGCTTGGCAGTTCCTACTCTGCTCTCGAGCCAGGTAGACTCTGATAATGAATTATATTAATTTAAAAAGTACACTGGACATATACTAAGAGGTACATTGTAAACAAAAATATTAACATTAACATATTGTAACAAAGTGAGAGTTTATTTTCAAATCTGATCATCACAGAGAAACCATAAGGGTGTTAGTAAGAAGTTAAAAAAAATGGTACTATGACAATTTCTTGGTATTTCTTCTTTTTAAGATTTTATTTATTTATTTTAGAGAGGGGGCAGGGGGAGAGGGAGAGGGAGAGAGACAAGCAGGCTCCTTGCTGATTGTGGAGCCTGATGCAGGGCTCGATCTCAGGACCCTGAACTCATGACCTTGATTTATTGACCGAAATAAAGAGTCAGCTTCTCAACCAACTGAGCCACCCAGGTGCCCCACTTCTTTGTATTTCTAATTGAAACGTCTCCCAAGAAATTTCTGTCCTTGCTAAGAACTCAGTAAGTCTTTGTTGTGTGTGTGTCATGGGTACATCTTTCTCTTCTGGGGTCATATAAATCATATAAGTGATCGTGTTTCTCATTTTATTTTGGCTGTCTTGAAGCTCAGGTCATATTTGTCTTGAAAGAATCCTGAAATCTTGAAAGAGATACCCCTGATCAAAACATTTGAGGGTCACTTGTACCCCCATGTTAATTCTCACTCTGTTCCTCCTATGCTCCTCTTCTGATACCTTCAGCTCTCATTCTGTTCTGTCACCTACTCAAACCTGGGAAACATTTTGCCATCCTCGTATAACATATTGAAGAATCTGAACAATCTGATAAATACACGCATAACATATTGAAGGATCTGATATCTGTTTCCCTACTTGCACAGGTAATCACTGGCCAAAATTCTCCACCTGTTCTCTGCACTATAAACTGAACAGCCAAAAGTAATTTGGGAAATATTCTTCAGTCTTTAGACCACATCTGAAGTTTTATAAATTGAAACTTTTTGTCACTCAGCTCCAGTAACTCATTCTGATGCTGCTTTGGTACAGCTGAGTCAAACACCAGGCTCTCATTTCCATGAGAGAGCGCCTGGGCTCAGATTAGCACAGGGCATGACAAGATAAAAAATAGATTCATTATTTGACCAGCTGATGGGCCTGCCAGTGTAGCTTGTGAATTTAAATCACAGAATGGTAAGAGTTGAAAGGGTTTGAAGTAGTTATCAACCCTACTTTTGTCTCTAGGCAAGACCATAACTCAATGTTTTTCCCCATGGATGACTGCCTGTGGTATTCTTGCAGATCTCTCTTGAAGGAGATAAAGCCTGGCCCAGGAATTCCTTCCTGTAGCTGATAACATTTGCAGTTAGAATGCTTTTCTGCCTGGGAGATGAGGTTTTTCTGAGAAGTTGGCACCTGGGCCACCAACACCCAAGGAGTGATTCCTGATATCTTTGGGGCCCTGAAGCTGCACATTAATTGACTTCATTTTCTCTTTCATACTATCTCAAAGCATTTTCGAGCACGTACTGTGGAATCAGAACACTTGTCAGATACATGTTTACTGTCACACGTCAGCCTTCAATGCAAGAAGCCCTTCTAAACCTTCCACAATTTTTCCTTTCATAAAAAAAGAAGAAGAGGAAGAAGAAGAAGAAAGCCTGAACTTTGAGAATAATGTTAAGAGCTACTATGGCATATAAATAATAGAAATATAATTTCACTTCCTTTTGGGAGGTTTAATATCTGACTATGGATTAGGAGGAAAGGAATTCAAGTTAAGAAATACATTGGGATCTGGGAGGCAGGAATTGCCAGTCCTGTCTCTGGCTCTAATTAACACATTTTACGGCAGTCAAATGGATGGACATAATTTAAACTTTTATTTAGTTGTTGTTCCCACTGCAAGTTTATCAGAGGCTTTATAAAACCCAGAAATTGGGCGCCTGGGTGGCTCAGTTGGTTAAGCGACTGCCTTTGGCTCGGGTCATGATCCTGGAGTCCTGGGATCGAGTCCCACATCAGGCTCCCTGCTCAGCAGGGAGTCTGCTTCTCCCTCTGACCCTCCCCCCTCTCATGTGCTGTCTCTCTCTCTCTCTCTGTCTCATTCTCTCTCTTTCGAATAAATATATAAATAAATCTTAAAAAAATAAAAATAAAAAATAAAACCCAGAAATTGTTATTGTGAGAACAGAATAAACTGGAAGACATGAGAGAACTTTCAAGATATAAAAACCTCATTTGCACGGCCCTGGGAGAAACCTCAACCATGTACCCACAGAGTTGCATGCCCTGGTATAATTCACAAATATAAGATTTTTTGTTGTTGTTGTTGTTGTTTTGTTTTGTTTTTGGTATTCTTGATCTTGAAGAGAGTGGCTGAATATGCCAAATGTAAAGCAAATGTATACATAACTTTACTCAGTTGCCCCATTCAAATACTGCATTTGTTCAACTGTGGAGTAATGCCATTATTCCAATGCAGTATTAGAAACCTGCAAGAATTGTAATTATATGTCTATATAGTTTCTGTTATAATCTCTATCACTAGTTCTTACATTCTGTAATCCTTTACTACCATGCTTTGGCATAAAAATCATAGTAACTCAAATTAATCGTAGACCAAAATTATACATTAAAATATATATTGAAGAAAATAATATGATTTCTCCTTATTGAAACAAACGGTTGACTTACATTTTCTCATTGAATACTCAGAAGAGCTTTGTTTGGTGAAAACTATGACATTTTCCAGTTGAGGAAACAGAAATTTAAAGGGTAAGAAATGGACAGATGACCAGTCAAGTATTGAGTAGCTATGGGTTCACTTTGCTTTAAGACTAGAGAATGGGAGCACCCTGTGTTGACTTCCAGGGAATTTACTGAGGGTCAAGAAGTGTTGTGATGACCTTGTTTACATTACTGATTGGAAATGCATCAAGTTGCGTGTGGTCTACAAGAACCACAGCCTAGTGTGAAAGTCGTGTCCCTCGCCCACTCTGCTTTAATGTGAAATACTTGAATATACCACCTAAAAAAAACGGGCAGGCCTACGGAAAAAAGGTAAGAATGATTTGCTGTAAGTCAACAGAGTGGCTCAGAATGACACATGTCTAAAATCCTTCATTAACTTTTTATAACGATTCTGAGCTTGAAGAATCGATAGGGTCATGTGTACCTCATAGCTGAGTTTATTGTTTAAAAATGATGCTACAGGGGGCATCTGGGTGGCTCAGGCATTAAAAATGATGCTACGGTCTGAGCATGAATTATCACAGGAACGTATGCACATGTATTAAACAAGGAAAACACAGACCGCTTACCATTCCGTCAGCAAAAGACTCTGGATGTGAAACAGGAAGCTCAAATAGGACAGCGTTTTGAAACTAAATGGTCTATTGATCTGAGGAGAGGGGGCAAAAAATGAGTTGGCTTGAAGCATGCAACAATTCTCAGTTGCTGTGGTAACGGAGATAAACTTTGATCTTGATGGCAGAGAAGAATGTCAAGGAGAAAATAAGCATTTAGTTGCAGTGACTGTTATGTTTTATCAGGCACTGGAGTTTTCTGCCTTCTGGGCAAACAGAGTAAGTCACCTCTTTTGAGGGAAACTGCTCAAGTTGGAGGGACAGATAGAATTGTAAGGGAAGTGCCTAAGTATATGGCCTGGTCTCCTGCCCAGGGCCGGGAGCCCTATGTGTCCTGGGACAGGAATCAGGCTTGGAACACAATTTGTTGACAAAATGACATTGATCATTGTAGATTTAGTAAAGAGGATGGACAATCCATCATTCTTGTGAGATATATGTACATACCAGATTTCAAGTCTTTTGTTCAATTTAAACATTACAGCTTAGCATATTTCAGTATCACTATTATTTATGATAGAAATTAAGTAATTACACTCCCCATATGTTTTTGGTTCTAATTTTGATATTTTTAATATTTCCCCAATTTTTATTATGGTAAAAATACACATAAAATTTGCCATCTCAACCATTTTTAACTGTCTAGTTCAGTGGTATTATTTATATTTATAATATGCAACCATCCCCACTGTCCATCTATAGGACACTTTTTATCTTGTAAAACTAAATCTCCATATCCATTAGACACAAACTCCCCTTTTGCTACTTCCCCAGCCCCTGGCAACTGCCATTTCTATCTCTATGATTCTGACTATTCTAAGTACCTCATAGAAATGGAACCATACATGGGGCCCCTGGGTGGCTCAGTCGGTTAAGCATCAAACTCTTGATTTTGGCTCAGGTCATGATCTCAGGATCGTGAGATGGAGCCCCACATCACACTCTGTGCTCACCGGAGAGTCTGCTTGAGATTCTTTCTCTCTGCCTCTCTCTCTTTCCCTCTTAAAAAAAAAAAAAACAAAAAACAACGTGGAATCATAAAGTATTTGTCTTTTTGTGACTTGCTTATTTCACTTAGCATAATGTCCTCCAGGTTCATCCATGTTCATTCCCTTCCTCTTCTTATTTTTTTTAATTTTTTAAGATTTTATTTATTTATTTGACAGAGAGAGACACAGAGAGAGAAGGAACACCAGCAGGGGGAGTGGGAGGGGGAGAAGCAGACTTCTCGCTGAGCAGGGAGCCCGATTCTGGACTCGATCCCACGATCCTGGGATCATGACCTGAGCCAAAGGCAGACACTTAATGACTGAGCCACTCAGGTGCCCCAGAATTCCCTTCCTCTTTAAGGCTGAATTATATTCCATTGTATGTACTTACCATATTTTGTTTATCCATTCATCTTTTGATGAACATTTGGGTTGATTTAATGTTTTAGCTATTGTAAATAATGCTGTTATAAACATGAGTGTACAAATATCTCTTTGATATTCTGCTTTCAATTCCTTTGATTATATACCCAGAAGGGGAATTGCTGGATCACATGGTAATTATATTTTTAATTTTTTGAGGAACCACCATACTGTTTTCAGTACAACCACTGTACCATTTTATATTCCCACCAATAGTACACAGGGATTCCAGCTTCACCACATTCTCACCAACGCTTAGTACTTTCTGGGTTTTTTATTAAGAGTAGTCATCCTGGTATGAGGTGGCATCTCATAGTTTTTTGTTTTGTTTTCTAAGGATTTTTTTCATTCATTTATTCGAGAGAGAGAGAGAGAGTGTGCATGAGTAGGGGGAGGGGCAGAGGGAGAGGATCTCAAGCAAACTCTGCACTGGGCTCGGAGCCCCATTCGGGGCTCAATCTTATGAACCTGAGATCATGACCTGAGCTGTAATCAAGAGACGGATGCTTAGCTAACTGAGCCACCCATGTGCCCCTACAGTTTTGATTTGCATTTCCCTGATGATGAGTGATGTTGAGTATCTTATTCTTATTTCGTGCACTTATTGGACATTTCTCTGTCTTATTTGTAGGATATCTATCCAAATCCTTTGCCCATGTTCAAATATCTTTATTGTTACTGAATTTTCTGTATATTCTGGGTATTAATTCTTTGTCAGATATGTAATTTACATTTTTTTCCCCATTCTGTGGATTACCTTTTTACTTTGTTGATATTTTCTTTGGTGCCTATCTTTTTTTTTTTTTTTTTAATTTCTATTAAGTGCACAGTTTGTGTTTTTTCTTTGCTTGCTGGTGCCTTTACTCTCATATCCAAGAAATCTTCATCAAATGCAATGTGTTGGAGCTTCTGTCCTATGTTTTCTTGTAAGAGTCTTATAATTTTATGTCTCATATTTAGGGCTTTGACCAATTTTTAGTTAATTTTTGTATAGAGAAGTAAGGGCTGAACTTTTCTTCTTCTTCCTCTTCCTCTTCTTCTTCTATTTTTTTTTTTTCTTCATGTTGGATATCCAGTTTTACCAGCACCAGTTTTTGAAAAGGCTGTCTTTCCCCACTGAATGATCTTGGTACCCTGGTACCCAAAAATAATTTGACTATATATATGAGAGTTTATCTCTGGGCTCTCTATTCTGTTCATTGGTTTATGTATCTGCCTTTATTCCAGTAGCATATTGTTTTGATTACTGTGTAGCTTTGTTGTAAGTTTTGAAACCAAGAAGTGTGAACCCTACAGCTTTGTTCTTTTTTCCCATGCATTTTTTTTCTTTTTTCAATTTTTTTTAATTTAAATTCAATTAACATATAATGTATTCTTATTTTCCCATGTTTTTCAATAGAGAGTTTGTCATCGGAAAGGAACCTCAGCCATATGCTTATCCCTACTCCCAGTTATGCAGGTCACAAGGCCCGCCTTTCAGTTGGTTAATGTACTCATCCTGGCACAGCTCTGCCTGTCGGGATCCCAGGCGCCAAGCTCCTCAGGCAGTCATGGCCCCTAGAGAGAATACATGGCTTCATCCCATGTTTGGTATTAGTGATGACAGATATCATCAAGGAAACAGGAGAGAAATAGAGCACGCACATAGACTTATTTATTGGCACTGCATAGCTAACGTTGACTGTGTGTGTGTTCCCCATCTAAAATGAATGCAACTTTTGCTGTGTCACTTCAGGCCTTCTAGAAAAAGGCGTAATATTAACAAGTTCATTGAACACACTTACTGAGCCTCTGCCAGAACGTGAGTCAGACACCATAGAAATGTGTCCGTGTCTATATAACCTGATGTGCAAACGTGTACTTTTGTCCAAGAAGCTAACATGGACTGGCTGGCTGCTGCAGAGTTGCTTAATCAGAGTCAGAATGCTCAGACTTCTATTTTACATACTTTTGACAATTTGGTTCTTATTGCTCTGTTCCTCATTCTTCTGACTAGCAATGGAGCCCCCCCCCGCCCCCCCGCCAAGAGGCTTTTTGTGATGGAAGGTAAGGCCTCTGCTATAAAAATCATCTATTTTTGGAATTTAAGGAGACCCTAAAGGACTTTGGAACTGTAACCAGATAGATTCCTATAGTTTACACTCACTGAGTTAAGCAGGGCAATATGAAAATGAGGACTGTTTTTGTCCAAGATAGATTTTAAGACAAGAAGTTAAAATTTAACAAGAGAGATTTTCACATCATTTCTCATGGATTGGGGAACTGTTTTTGGAATTCCTGGAACTGACCAAATTACTTAAATGAGGGCATGGAAGAAGTTCAGAAATTTGAGAACATGTATTTCCAATTATAACCTAACTGAATGCAAGACTAGTAGGTTCAGCACCTTCCACCAGACCAAACCCACATTAGCCCCTTCAGTGCCTCAGTTCCCTTCCCTGTAGTTTATGTTTTTTGTTTTTTTTTTTCCAGCAAGTCAGTCCCATTGCTCCTATGATTTTTTCCTAGCTGTGTTAGCCTCTGTGATCTTCCTTGTGAATGTGGGGCTCCTCCACCACATTCACTGGTCTTCAAAGAAGCCATAAGGGGCTCTCCCCTCTCCGCCCTACTGGATTTTCCCTGCCCTGGACACCCCCACCTGCCCACTGGGTTGGTCAGTGCTGCACTTCCCACATGACATGCTGACATCATATTGTACTGTCATCGTTAGGAGTTGACACTTGCGGTACCAGGAATTCCTCTAGGGGAGATAATTTATAGTTTTCTCCCTTGGGGCTCATGTGTATCACTGTATATGATTCACTCCATGCTCCAGGCAATTTTTAATTTTATTAAATGTCTGAATAAATAAAGGAAGTAACTACAACCATAGAAGAATTCATAGGAAAGTTAGGTCTGAGAGAGGAGACAGCTCAGGTTGGATGGGGATTTGTAAGTAATTCAGGTGCTCTTACATAGATGTGACATTTTCAGGCTTCCAGGAATTCTTGCATTCCAGAGTCCCAATAAATTCATTGATTTCAAAAAGTGGCACTGTTAAGTAATTTGTGCTCTCTTTTTGATGAAGATGGTGCTGTCCTTGTATAATCAGAAGATCACTAAACTCAGCTTAAACTATGGTAGAATCTTCCACATTGTTGCCACACCTATGCAAGTAAAATATATTTTTCGTGATAGGAATTGGGTAGTACACAGTTTGGTTGCCCACAACTTTCCTGAGCAAAGAAAATATAAAGATGAATATTAGTTGAGGTTCTCCTGAGAAATTGTGTATATGTTATTATATATAATATATGTTATGTGCTTATATATAAAGAGAGAGAGAAAGAGATTGGGATAATTGGCTCATCCAATTTTGGGGGCTGAGAAGTCCAAAATCTATAAGGCAGGCCAGCAGGTAGGAAACTCAGGCAGCATCTCTGTGTTGTAGTCTGGAGATAGAATTCTTTCTTTTTCAGAAAATCTCAGTCTTTGCTCTTAAGGTTTTCAACTGATTGGATGAAGCCACTTACATCATGGCAAGGAATCTGCTTTACTGATAATCAATGTTAATAACATCCACAAAAAAACTTCACGGCAACCTCTACACAGTGTCTGACCAAACAGCTGGGCACCATAGCCTAGCTGATTGGACAAGTAAAATTAACCATCACTGAAGGTATAAAGGTGATTAGGTACTGGGAATGGTTCCTATTGATTGTCTAATAGAAAATGTTCTTTAGTAGATAATTATATAAGTACAATGAAAACACGTACATGGATTGATATGAGAGTAAACAGATGGGTGGAGATGTCAAGGTAAGATGCCTGAAGTATGTAAGAGTGACCCAGCCAAGTAAGGGATGTGGATAAAGATCTAGGGAATAGGAAAGTATAAAGATTAATGAGATCAGTCCTGCAATCTATAACGTGACAGATGATCCTTCTAGTCCTAATCATAATATCAGAAATATCTAAATCATTCTTAGCACTAACGATGAGACACAGTTCTAAGCACCTTGTTGTAAGCATTACACCTTTTGATGATCTAAAGGAAATTCTACTAGAATCTTAGAACCAGGGAGGGCAGAGGTGAGATGTGCGCTCAGGTAGTGTGATTCCAGAGGCTTCTCTCAGAGCAGGATTCAAGGTTCCCTACACACTTCAGCCGGTGGACCAGATGTTGGAATCTCCTAATTTTAGGCAGCTGATTCTATAATTCTGTCCAGTTAGATGGCATTGGAGAAAAGGGCTTTCTGTCAATGGGTATGTTCTTATGCACTTAGATTAGTGCCTTTTCACGTATTTGTAGGACTGAGAGCCACAGCAGTAAGGGGAACAATCACTGATGTGCGTCGCACGCTCACTATGTGTTAAGGGCTGTTGTCCTCTATTCCCCTGTTTGAAGTACTTCATATAATTACAATAGCCTCTAGCACAGAGTAGTACTATCCTAATTTTCCAGAGTAGGAAACTGAGACTCAGAGGGTTTGAGTAAGTTATTCAAGCTTTATGGGACAGGAGCATGGGGAGGCAGAAAGTCAACCCTGGGAAACATGTCCCTTGGGCCTGTCCTGGTGACTTTACTCTAAATTCTTGTGTATTATCTCTCCTAGAACTATATATTCAACAAAATCTGAGAAGCTCCTTTCAGATGAGGGCATAGCTTTCAGCTTGGCTTTGACAGAATTGTGGCCAGGGTCACAGGAAGGGCATCACTTCTGTTGTGTTCAGAATCCTAAGTGAAATGGCCTCCCACCTCACAAAGGATTTTTCTGGGGGTGTTCTGATTTCCACTCGTGTGTTATTAGGTTTCACCTGCTACTTTCAAATCTTCTAAACACAGCACTAGCCTGAAAAAAAAAATAGTACTTTTATGAAACAATCTTGACATTGAAAGTGGTCACTGCATGAGGTGTGAGAAATGCATTGATGTTGCTAGGGTCATTCACATCGCGTTCACCTTGAAATCATAGGCGCTAAACTTAGAGCATTTTTTTTTTTACATCCTTATAAAGAAAAATGTGATAGTACCGTGCTTTTCCCAACTCATTCCATTGTCTTTATTAAAAATACTTTGTTTAGAATAGTAGATGATTGGAGAAAAATCATTAAATCATATAAACACGATTTTCATGAAATCTTCACACACATAACTTAATTTTAAACTTGAAAAATCACTATATACAATCAGATGTATCTCTAAGAGTAACACCTCACACTGAAGTAGCACTTACTACTTCTTCATGTGCACAGAAACTACTATTCTTCCAGGGTTAACGAATAGCAAAAATCATGAGAAACACTACATATGTTTGTGTATCTCAACTTCTGTGCGTGTCATGGGGTGTCTGTGTGTATTGTGCGGTGGGAAAGGGGAATGCTGGGAGAAGATAGCAGAAAACAGGAGAAGAACACACATTTTCCTGAGCTCAGTTGGGACGATGATGAACACTCTGTTTTTAGCTATTCAGTCCTTAACTCACTGGTGCCTGAAAAGAATCCATAATACCCACCTGCAGCATGGTGGGGGTAATTAATTTGAGTGCAGTGCTATTATCTTTTTTTAGCCATTTAGCTATCCGAATATTGAAAAGGATTGCAATCCTGCCCCAGAGAACCTTGGAGAGCAGCCCTTGGCTCATTGGTAGTGGGCTCTGGTGATGGCAGCCAATAGCAGTGCTCGGAGGCCTCCACACCTGTTCACTCAAACCTCCTGATTATTTCTGTCCACTGACTCATTGTTGCCAGAGCAACCTGACATTTTCATGACAACTTTGGGGCAGGATTATTCACACATTTTGGCAAAACTGAAAATAGGTGAGTCACTTGAGCCAAACTGATAAGATAAAAAGCCTCAAGTATCAATAACTGTTTCTGGGTTTGAGGAAATCATGTAAAATGTTTATTTCAGATGTACTGTGCATAAAATGACAGACAATGCATTCCTGTGCTGTGGCTATGAAGACTTTCAAAGATAGTCACTATGTGGGTCTATAAATAGTTAAGTTCTTAAGGTGTGTGTTAAGTATTTTTTTAAAACAAATTTCCTGCATTATGAGGAGTGAGGATTAATTCTTTGCTTGGAAGAAAAATACTGAGTCAAATGTGCAAGCGTCTCCTGGGAAGATTTGACACATGACTGGAGCTGCTTAATATTTAGAAAGGTCATTTTGAAACCTTTAGGGAAACAAGGAGCATTGAAATGAACTAAGCAGGGGCACTTGGGGCAGCTACCTTTTAGCTTTATCAATTATGGCTGAGACTTCAGTAGCAAGAGAAAGCCACAGGAGCCCCCACAGTTTTGGCCTTGCTCTCTGCCCGCTCCAAGATGTGTATTTAATCCAACCCCCCATTCTGCCCAACTTCCAAAGAGATGTAAACATTAAGACATGTTTGAAAAACAAAACACAAAACCCACAAGAGGCTTATCAAGGTTCTTGTGACCAGAAACTGGGGTGCCTTTTCAAGAACCTGAAAGCCAACAACCACTAGACAAAGTTTTAAGTACCTTGTGACTAATACAGATTAAAGCCTCTAGAGAAAATTCTTATCCTTAAGAACAGTACATTTGCATAACATTTTTTAAATTTTGTTTTTGTTTGTTTTTGCATAACATTTGTAATTATTGACTTCAAAGATAGATTCCTCCCTTGAAATGACATGTAGATGTCTGGAAAACGGAAATAGCGGCATACAGTGTGCAGCTCACCACCTACGGGCCTCTGTGTGCTCTTTACTCAAGCTCGTGGCTCTCAGGGTGAGTGACCACAGGGATTCATTGATGTTACAATAATCTTGTCAGCTCTTTTTAGGAAACTTTTCTGATTTATTGTTCTCAGGCACAGTATTTGTGTGTGTGTGAGGGGGAGGTTATTTGGCATCACAGCAGCTTAGATCGGGAAGAATATTATTTTCATTTCTATATAGCTGCATACTGGAGAGTAAGAAAAGTAAATTATTAAACAATGAATAACCATCTATTCAGCATGTGGTATGTGTAAGGTATTACGCTAAGAGCTATAGCAGATTAACAAAAGCAAGTAGGTTGGGGTGCCCGGGTGGCTCAGTCGGTTAAGCGACTGCCTTCGGCTCAGGTCATGATCCTGGAGTCCCGGGATCGAGTCCCGCATCGGGCTCCCTGCTCAGCGGGGAGTCTGCTTCTCCCTCTCCCGCTCCCCCCTCTTGTGCTCTTTCTCTCTCTCACTCTCTCTCTCAAATAAATAAATAAAATCTTTAAAAAAAAAAAAAAGAAAAACTAAAGTTCCTGCTAACTGGTAGAACTGGTGAGGTAAGATAGGAACTGTGTCTGGAAAGATGAACAGAGCTTCAGAAAACAGATATGGAAGAATCTGGGCATAAGGAAACTGCCCGTGGAGACAGCTGGAAATACGTAAGTCACAAATTCACTTAGAGGTGTCTTCAATATCCAGAAAGTGGAGTAAGGGGGTAGGAGGGTAGAAAATACAAAGACATGGGAAGATGTAAAAGCAGGTAAAATATAATTAGATTTATGACCTATAAAGTGATGCCTTCTCAATTTAAGATTATTACAAAAACGCTAAATCCATGATGTGGTGGCCCTTGAAATGACAGATCTAAGTACGTGGAGATTCGAATAATTAAAATGTAAATATTCAAATATTTACATAAATAAAATTTAAATGATCAGATATTTGCATAATTCAAATGCTTAAATAATTATTATTTTAATGCAGTTAATAAATATTATCTATAATGCAGAGCAGTCTGTAAAAGAGTGCCGCAAGACATGTTGGGTCCCGCTGGACCAGACGAAACCGCTTCATATGGCTGTATTCCAGTTCTTCCACTTCTACTGAATATTTGCTTGAATACCCATCCTTGTAAAGTCTTCCCCCCCACTTTACTGAGATAGAACTCACATATGACATTGTATCAGTTTAAGGTATCAGGCATGACCATTTGGTACATGTATATATCGTGAGGTGATGCCTGGAGCAAGGTGAGTTTGTGAGGTTGCCTCAGGGATGACCGAGGAGGAGTCAGCTAAAAGTGTTCTACTGATGAACAGAACATGAAGAAAACAAGCATTTTCTTTCAAGGATTGAGCGATGTGAATTTCTGTTTGTATTGTATGTATCTTTCAATGAGCAGGGCCAAAATGATTTGTACTTCAGAATCTGTACATTTAGCACATGTTAAGGGCTTGATGTAAACAATGTGTTTGGTGTTAGGCAGCAGGAGAAGTTGTGCAGTCTGCAGACTTGACCTCTGTCCTGGGTCTGCCTGCTCTGTGATTTTTGTATATTACACTGTCATTCTCCAGGGGTTGGGTCAGCAGTCTTCACTTATAAAGGAAGACACATATCTGAGGCCAATAGGAATAGCGACCATAGACATAAATATCATAGTGGGATTCTACCAAATTTGAGGATTCATTACCCCCCCTAAAAAAATGCAATTGCAAACTAAGCACTCCAGAATTTACACAAAGTCCAACTGATAAGGGCATTTTGCGAGATTTAGTTACAATTATTCTGGCAAAAATTGCTTAAACTTCTAAAACCATGGTGGCATTATTCAAAGTTTCTTTAAAGAAGAGAGGATGCTTTGTCAGAATTCCAACTTAAAAAAAAAAAAAAAAAACAACTCGGTAACTCTAAAGAAACCACAACAATGGATTTCAGGCCTCAGTGTAGCTTCAAAAACACTTCCAAGTAGGAAGAACATGTGGATGTACCACTCAAAGAGGAAAGGTCATTTTATCGTTAACAAACTATAGATATTTCTAAACAAAGTGACTTTACTTAGAATAAAACTACAGGAACAACATTTTATACTTTTCACAAGTCTCTCAACTTTTGCCTTCTACATGAAAATAGAAATTTATGAAAATTAAGAAGTCCAAACTGTTCAGAAAGTAGAAAAAATAAGAAGAAATCATGGTAAAAAAGGTTATTAATGCTGAGAAAGATTGAAATCTGAGACCTCACATCTGGCTTAACTGAGCTATGGGAAGCTAGATTGCAAAGATAGGGAGAGAATTGTTCTACCTGACAGGGAATTTTTGTAGTAAGTGGGTGCACCATAAGAGAAGATGTATAGAATGTGAAAACCAGAATAGTTACTGTCTTGTAACATGACCTTGAATAAGACTATGACATCTCTGAGCATTTATTTCTTTGCATAAATGGACATGGGGATATCCACTTGCAGAGTTAGTATTACACATTAGAGGCACAAAATGAAAAGGAAGAATGAAAAGTTCTGTACAAAATGTTTTAATTTTCAAACCAAATTTTGCCTTATTTTATTTATTTTTTAAAGATTATTTACTTGAGAGAGAAAGTGCACATGGGGGAGGGGCAGAAGGAGAGAGAGAGAATCTCAGGCAGACACTCTGCTGAGAGCAGAGCCTGACGCAGGGCTCAATCCCAGGACCCTGGGATCATAACCTGAGCCAAAATCAAGAGTTGGATGCCCAACCAACGGAGCCACGCAGGCGTCCCAAAATTTTGCCTTATTTTATACCTACAGAGAGATTTTTGCAAAAGGAGAGCTGGATTTCATCTTTGGGTTAAAAAGTTAATATATTTAACTAATTTTCTTCAACTCTATATTTCTTGTCATCACTTATTGTATACTTTTATTATCTGTGTCTAGACTAAAACCACATTCTATGAACAGATGTTGTGTCGTTTTTCCCCCTTCTGATTTCCTAATGTCTTTGCAGTACGGATGACCATGATGAGCGCTCAGTGGGAGAGCTAACATTGAAGCTAGGAAACTCAGCGCATCACACAGGGATGAATGCAGGTGGCGCAGGGGACGGTTGGCTGCTAGGTACCAACGGACAGCAACCTGGAAGTCACAAACATTTTCGCTGATTGGGTGATGGCTCTGTGATTTGCCCAATGAACTCCTTCAGAGTTTTGTGGGTTTTTTTTTTTTTTTTTTTCATTAACCTTCTTTTTAGCTTCCTGCCTATTTTTATTCTCTTTTCAAATTGTTCTCACAAAGGAAGGAGACAAAAATGTAAGGAAAAACAAAAAACCAAAAAAACCACTGAGAGAACAAATGACTATAAAATGGGAATTTGTACTGAAGACCAAAGAAAATGAAGTTTTATATCGTTTTTAAAGAGAAGAGATGTATCATTTCTAGGTTACGTACATAACAATGTAGGGCATTTCTATATTCTATCAGGGCTGGCTATCAATGACAGCAGATGTGATAGGTGGATTCTCCACTCTTTCTTCATAGAACTATGCTATATTCTGTCTCTTATTTAGGATTTTCTCCTCTGGTGGGGTCCATGATATCGACCTTCCCTGGCCCCCCCTCACTTCCTCTTTGTTTCCTTTATTGACTCCTTTCTGTCTGCCTGCACTTCAAAAGTAGACACTCTTTAAGGTTATGGCTCATAACTCTCTTTCTTCTCCTTATATACAGTCTTTTGTAGACTAACTCTTTTCCAAAGCTTCAACTATGACCTTTTGGTCGAGGACTCTCAAAGCCAAACTTCTGTTTGTGATTTATTTTCTGAATTCCACCCCTGCATGTTCAACCTTCCACTAAATTCTATTAGACCTTCCAGTGTTGCCCATTTCATATTACCCAAAGTAAATGTTCCATCTTCTTGGGTCCAGACCTGTTCATGTCTTCTGTCTTTGAGCCATATTTAGCACATCTTTTAATCCTGCATTTTCTGTGGTTTCCTGTTGTTTTTGTTGGTCAGGGAGACAGAAAATGTTAGAGATGCTTCCAACTTCCACTTTTCCTTATGTTACATTTCATCTACCATACACACTACTCTCTAGGCCCACAGATAGATGGTGGTTGTTTTGTCATTTTGCTGGGTTGAGAAAATATTCAAATGCTTTCATGTCTTCCTCCCTCCTATAATAATTCTTTCTTCACAGTTAGAAGTAACAACGTATGTATTCTTTCAGTTGCCAAAGATATTGATCCCATGTAAACACGTGAAAATCAATAGATGATACGCACGGGGGGATTTGAGAATTCACTGTTCTCACATGAAGCAAGCTCCTTTCATTACCTGGCCTCTGCAGAGTTGCTTCTGTGACAGATCACAGTGGCATTTGGTGGTGTGTGCACTGGGCTTACCTCAGGTTCAGCCTCTGATTACTCACCCCTGCTCTCCCTAGGTGCATAGCCAGAGTGCTTTAGAATGATGGGGCAGCATTCAGTGGGTCAGGCAGTGGAATCTTGTCCAAATATGATTGCCCTCCTTTCATTTAAGAGGCTCTAGATCTAAAATTAACTCAGGACTGAAAATTTCTGAGGAGCCAATGTTCTATAATGTGTGGGTCTGAGATGTCCACAGGCCCTTCTTTGCCAAGCTTGTGCTCTCTCCAAAATATAACAGTAGACTCTTAGCCAACAGTGCTTCAACTTTCATTTCAGGTGATAAAACCAAAATAAACCCCAAACCTTGACTCCTCTATCACCACGTCTTGGGGATGACATGATAAATAGAATTGTCCTTACATTCTCTGGGCTGGTCTGACAGGCCATGTTGTTCTGTTTTCTTCTGTATTGTTCCTAAGGCTGTAAGAGGGAACTAGCCCATTTCACTCTTTCTTTATTCATTCATCCTTTGAAATTGCTCCACAACAGTGGCCCCTAGGATCCAATTCTTGGGAGAGGGCAATTGAGGTGGAGAAACACCCCTCTTTTAAGGCCATATCATCTGTTTCCAAAGAGTCTTCAGGAGAGGGGCTTGATTAGCTGTTTTACACTTAGAAACACTGGCTCTTAACCTCCCTGCTGGGATGAAGGGTCTCTCTTCTTTCTTCCCTGGCAGCTCATTGATTTAATGGCTGCTATTCAGAGCTCTTCCAAGTACTGACCTCTGTGATGGAGCTAATTCATTGGTAAGATGCACTATTAGTGGGGTAAAATAGAAGTTCTCTGAAGTCACACATCCCAGGTTCAGGGAACTACCTGAAGATGCATCTCCTCACACATCCCACAGACTCTCCTGTTGTGATGTCTCTTCTCCTCTCTCCATGCGCCGGTTCATTGTTCAGCATTCCCAGCTGCACGTGAGCAGTTTAAGCAGAAGATTTCAGAGGGGGTCTACTTGGGAAGGCGAAGGCTATCCAGTTTACGCTGAGCCTCTTGGAAGGCTGTAGAACTGCACAGTGGTCCTGGGCTGTTCAGGGAGTGGTCTGCATCTGGAACCATGGGAGCCCTGGCAGCAAGAAGAGGTGCCCCCGGCTGCCCAGTCCCAGTGCCTGGGGCCAGAAGACGTGTTCTCTCCAAGTGCATGGCTCATTTCCTTCCTTCAAGACTCTGATGGTATGCTTTCTTGGTAGAAGCTGCCCGGCAAGCAGTCCTTCAGCACGGAGCACTCTGGCTTTCCACCTGTCATAGCCTAGGAAGTGAAACTAGAAGGAGGCCATGTGGCAATGGGAAAGAAGAACTTGAGGCAGCTGAATTCAAACATGGACATCCCACTCTCTATCCCTCTACTTCACTCTACTCTATTTTACATTTTTCTTTATCTTTCTCATAGATTCTGTTGCCTCTTGGCTCCTGTTCACTGTCCTTTCTCTTCTGTCTTCCAGTTTCTAGATCAGCCACATAAACTCTCTGGAGCACAGATGTGTGGCGCCTACCAGATCATCTCCCCAGGTGGGATTCTCATGTCTGTGTTTGTCTGTGGAGGTCCCTGGTCCTGCTAGGATGCTCAGTTGGAGCAAAATGGTCTGACCTCTGTGTAGGGCAACTTCCTATCAAGGAGACAAGAATGTGGCTATGACATTGAGTGCCTTGTTATCCAGGAAGAATTTATATGTATATTATATTTGTATTTCTCACTTTTCATAATTTTAAGAGGCTTAATTACTATATAGACTATGACTATAATATAATAATTTTCTCCTTGCTACAGAATCTTTTAAGCAGAATTGACTTAAAATGACACCTAAATTATCTTATCTTACATCAGTGGACAAAAATCTTTAGAACTAGAAAGGGATAGTCAGTGTGAACATAACCCCTTTTCATTGCAAAAAGGAAGAAACAGCTTCAGAATAATTACCTAAACTTCTCTACCTTCTCCTTTCTTATCACTTAAGTCTGTACCTATATATTTTCAGGTTGGACAGTATCCTACCCTTTCCAGGTTCTTACTGTACTTTCAACTTTGTTGTCAAATCTTTAAAAATAAGTAATATTCTGTAAACAGTGAGTATTATTAGATGTTCCTTGACTGTGGAAATATTTATCAACAAATCCACTGATTTCTATCACTATTTTAACAAGAAATTTGGAGCAACACTTTCATGTTCATCACCACTAAACTATGCCGAGAAAGAGCATCAAGGGGAGTTTACTCAGTGCCTTTTATGTACCAGACACACACATTCTCTCCTTCAGTCTTTAAAACATCATTTGCCTTTGGATTATTTGTCTAGATCATATACATGGAGAAGTAAGAGAAAATAAGTTCTCAATGCCACAGGTCCCAAATTGCTAGAAACAGGTTTCAGATGAAAATAATTTTCTAATTGCTAAGTCCATGTCTTTTGACTAATGAGGTGAGACAGGGGAGAAAGCCATTTCTGGAGGAAATAATAGAAAAGAGACTTGGTGAACTCTGAACATATCAACACCGAGAGTATGAATAATAAGCAAGGGAACCTGAAGCATCCTTCATTGATTTATTTATGTATTTGGCAAACATTTTGGACACTGTGTTCCAGTTAATGTGCTAGGTGTTAGGACACACACATGTATGACACTATTCCTTCCTTTGACTGGCAGAGAGGAAAGAAAGACAAAAATTTTGTGTAACATAAGGGAGCATGATGAGTGTTAATGGAGGTGTATGCAAGACATAATGTGAATACGCTTGAGAAAATAATTTATAGAGGAACCTACATATAGAGGTAATACTTAAACAGGACCTTCAGAAGAGGGAAGTGCCTTACATTGGGAGGAAGCAGATGAGAAGGGAAAGAAATTTTAAGCAGAAAAATAGATTTGTTGGTGTAAGTGATTCATTGAAGGAAAACAAATAGTGTGACTTCATCAGAGGATGATGATTGTTTTATTGGTTTTATTTTTCTCCTCGTTATGAGTCATATTTTCTTGCTTCTTTGCATGCCTGGTAATTTTTGCTTAGATGCCAGACATTGTAAATTTTGCCTTTTCAGGTGCTGTATATTTTTGGATTTCTTTAAATAGTTAAAACTTCATGGTTTGTTCTGGTGCACAGTTAAGTTACTTGCAAACAGTTGGATCCTTTTGAAATTGCTTTTAAACCCTAAGTGGGACAAGAGAAGTCTCTATTCTAGAACTATTTTTTTTTTTCCTTGTTACTGAGGCAATAACCTGAGCACTTTACCCAATGCTCCTGTATTATGGGATTTTCCCACTCTGGCTGTGAGAACAGAAACACCTGGCTCAGTGTGAACTCTGAGAGTAAACTCCACTGCTCCTTCTGATTGCTCTTTCTCCAGCTTCAGCTCAGTGACTGTCTTGCCTGGGGCAATTTTGTCCCATGGCTATGCTGATGGTTCTCAATTGGAAACTTTAGGAAATCCTCTGTGCATCTCTCCATGTGGCTCTCTCCCCTCTGTACTTTGCCCTGTAGTTCAGGCCCCTCACCCTGCTCTACCCCATGTCAACCCTGTCTCCTCTAATCAGGGAAACTGCCAGACCCTGTCTGGGTCCCCTTCCTCTCTCTGCTCTCTGCAAACTCTTGCTGGGCAATACACAGGGTAATGATAGACTCACTTGTTTTTCTTCCCTCGTGAATCAATGCCCTGAATTACCTACTATTCAACATACAAAAAAGATTGTTTCCTGTATTTTTCTTTTTCTTTCTTTCTTTTTTTTTTTTTTTTTTTTTTGTAGTTTCAGGTTGGAGGGTAAGTCTGGGCCCTACTACCCTATCAAAGCCATAAAGAGAAATATCAGTTATTTCCATTTTTGAAAGAAATTTATGTTGGCTGAGGCTCACTTACAGATGACAGAAGCCAGAGGCAACATATTTCCATGAAACAGGTTTATTAAAAAGAAAAAGCAAGCATCAGAGTATGTTAAGATTTTGGGGGACATTTAGAAGAAACTAGTGTGTAAAAGAAAGGTGGGAACTGAAGAAAAGCAAAATGAAATTATTATAGCCATGGTTTAAATAACTTTTCAGCCAAGTCTATAATTGGAATCACTTGGGGAGCTTTGCAAAAACTGTCGGTGTCCAGAGAGATTTTGAATTAATTGATCTGGAGGGTGGCCCATGCTTCAGTAACTATTAATATATTCCTCATTTTATTATAATGTGCATCCATATGTGAGGTCCACTGATCAAACTAGAAGAGGTTTATTCAGTTAAGCAGTGAACACTTTGCATATCAAGGTGCTCTGATAAATGTAAGCCCTCAAGATGTTCACTGAATGGGCAACACAGGCATTGCTATCATGATTGCAATCTTGCTTTGTTTTTATTGCAGAGAACAAAATTAAAAACCTGCCTCCGACTTTGCAGTCTTGCAGTTGAGAAAGTTTTTAGAATTTACCTTCCTTTAGAACAGAACTCTGACATCTTCCCCATCAGTTGCACTATGACTTGTGGGTAAAAGTTAGCTTTTCAAATAGTTTACAATTAACTTGCTTGTAAGGACTGTATCAATGCATGTTAACTATTGACTGAGAATCACAACCAATACAGTGAAATGCACTGTTTGAGATTTCAGAAAAATAATATTAAACCTTGAATTCAAAATCAGTGACATCAAAAACAGAGTTGGTAAGAGTCTGGAGTTTAGGCATTTCATTTTTAATTACTTACTAATTCAAGAAGGATAAGCATCTCAATCAAGTTGTTTCTACACTTACGCTTTAACCTAAAAGCTCTTTAAATGACTTTGTTAATTAATGAGTGCTTATCTGCATTTTCTCTTGACTTTAGATCCCAAATGCAAGATTTATTCCATTACTTGCAAATGACCTGTTTCCCTCAATGCAATTTTTATCTATTATACCCCCCCCCACACACAGGGTAGAGGCACGATGGAAGGACAGACATGTGAGAGAGGAACTGGCAATCTAATGGCAAAGATCTTGGGTTTTGTTTGTGGAGATAAGAGAGTGGAATTTTTACTAAATATTTATGGAAAAATCTTAAACAATAACTGAATACCATGTCCTTCTAAATTGAAAAAAAAAGTTATTCCAATTGTTGTAATAATTATCATAGGCATCCAAACTTGTGGAAGCATAATAACATAACTAAGTATTGTTATTATATAACTAATTACATAACTAAGTATTGTTATTACACTTCCACAGGTGTGAATGTTATTCAGATGTTAGTTATTCAGATGTGAATGTTACTTGGTTATTCATAGGTACAGATGTTACACAATGTCACTAACAGTGTAGTTGGATAAAAGTTTGGGATTGGTGCTTCTTTACAGATAGGGACAACTGAGTTGTAAACCCATAGGAGAAAAATCAACACACCATTTTATGTGTTGATAAAGGAATTCATTCTGACTTTCAGTTATGTCTCCACATATTTATTCCATAACTGCTATAGCGTCTCAAAAATATTAAGTCCTGAACAGTGTGCTATGCCAACATCAACCTGTATTTCCTCCACAAGACACTTGAAGGATGGAATGTACTGTCATCTTCCCCAAAATGGTTTGATTTGGTGAAAAATGCATTAAACAAATGTTTGGTGAATGCCTAAAATATAGCAGCTACTTTGCTATATAAAAGAACATTTCTGGAGGAAGTAGGCAGGAAAAAAAAAAAAGGAAAATTTGAAAGTGTGAAAGCCTCCTAAGTGATACAGATGTGTCTCGGCTGGGATAGCACCTCTCGCCCACCCAATACTGTACTTCATCTCAACCTCTGTCAAGAACTACTGGTTCAGATTTGCAGCTCTTTGGTACCTAAAATGGTTCCCGCTCTTTCTCTCCCTCCTCCCCAACCCTCCATGTCTCCGTCTTTATCTGTTTGTGTGTCTCCTTTTAAGTGACTGGCACTTAAACTGGATGCTTTAATTCTGTCTCTGGAAAATGTAGAAACCGAAACAGCTAAGGAAAGTCCCTTACCTCAGTGAGTGTGGAGGGTTTGCTACAGTGTGTTCGGCGCGTTGGAAAGTTTGTGCAAGTGATCAGTTCTAGGGGACCAATGCCCTGCGCTAACACATCCGCGAGCCCCTTACACACACAGTGCCCGGCCACACAAGTGTATCATCAATGCTACTTACTCTTGTTAATGCTTTTTCTCTTGAATTGATCTAAGAAAAAGGTGTGTTAATTGAAATTTAAAATTAATTTGGTGTGCATCATACTTTCCTTCTGTAACCAGGATTTCACATCTGGATTTTGTTTTCATCTTTCTGAGGAGGAAGATTCGTCCCCTCCCTGAGATTAGGTGGGCAACAGTGCAGCAAGGAAAACAGTGACCACTGGTACCTCACTCACTAAGCACTGACATTTTGGGAAGTATTCTATACATTTATCTCGTGGTTTGAAAAATGTTTTATGTATGTGGGGCTCCTCTTTTTTTTTTTTTTAATTAATCATCCTCCTCAAAACCCCCTTATTTTTAAACACATAAAAGGGGGTTTCCTTTTCAGGGTCATTCCATGGCAGTGTCCTGCATCCAAACACAGGGCACCTCTCCCCTCGTTTCATGTTGTATCATCTTTGCTGTATCTCTGTGAAACTTTAGGGTTCTGTGAACATTATCGGAGACTCACTGTTTCTATCACATACGACCCAACCAAAAACCCATCGTGGAGGTAATCTCTCTATAAACAAGGAAATAGCTGGTAAAACTGAGAATTAATGCAGATCTGTCTTACCCCAGGATGTAGGGTCTTTACATCAGAAAACACTTATGTGCAATTCATTTACTTTAAATAATGCTTGAAATATACGGCACCTGGGTGGCTCAGTTGGTTACGCGACTGCCTTCAGCTCAGGTCATGATCCCAGGGTCCTGGGATCGAGTCCCACATTGGGCTCCCTGCTCTGCGGGGAGCCTGCTTCTCCCTCTCCCACTCCCCCTGCTTGTGTTCCCTCTCTCGCTATGTCTCTCTCTGTCAAATAAATAAGTAAAATCTTTAAAAAAAAAAGAAATATCTACAAATTACAACAAAAGCACATTCATAGGGGGAAAACACGGTGCATGTGGAAGACCATGAAAAAAAATCAAAATTTCAGAATCTGTGATCTTGCTGTCTTAGAGTCTAAATAACTTCTAGAGTGTAGAGGGAATATCTAGATTGCTTAAGATTTCGAGTAGTCATTCAAAAGGCTAACCATAATAAGTGTTTGCCTTTTATTTATTTTTTGTTTGTTTATTTATTTATTTGAGAGAGAGACAGCAAGAACAAGTAGGGGGAGCAGCAGAGGGAGAGGGAGAAGCAGGCTTCCTGCCGAGCAGGGAGTCTGATGCGGGACTTGATCCCAGGACCCTGGGATCATGACCTGAGCTGAAGTCAGACGCTTAACCGACTGAGCCACCCAGGATCCCCATAAGTGTTTGCCTTTTAAAAACCACTTTTTCTACTCTAAGATTAATATATTTATCAGACTGCTTTTTCCAAATTTCAACAATGCTTGAATTTTCACAAAAGAGAAAATAAGAACAAAAGAAGACAATCATGCAATTTCCCATTCTGTATTACTTATGAGTTAAGAGGTCATATTTTATTTTGTATATTCTAGTGCATCTTGAACATTGTAAACTTCGGTTTTACATTTTTTTTTTTTTTGGTACAGCTCAATCCATTTTATACAAACATAGCTTCAATGGCCATTTTATGAAAATCATCATGTTGCTATTAACTTTGACTATTCAATAAAATGGTTTTATATTTGGAGACCAAGATCATCTTTTATATTTCTTAGTGTCTGGCAGAGTTCTGGGTAAATACTGTATGTTTGTTAGCTGATTTCTAGAAACCTGACTGTCTAATTTATTGGCTCACTGTTTCATTCATTTTTCATTCTCGTGTTATGCACTGAATCTTTTCTGGGTTTAAAGCATTGGAAGATGTGGGTCAGATACATAAATGTGAAAAATAACTTGTAGTCATATGTGTGTAAATAACGTTTTTCTTTAAGGCATTTTGGCATAATACATAATTTACAAATAGTATCATTAAATTGCATGTTTTAATAAAATGCTCATGTGAAACTTGTAGTGTCCCTGGGGGTGAAAATCAGTTCTAATTTCTTGGAAGGGTACCCAAGGCATTAGCAAACCCATACTTCTTAGGTATTCAAGGAACTGATACTTAGCATGTATTTTAAGATATCTCCTACTACTTCCTAACACAAAACTTTTATTTCTGTTAGTTTGCCTTTGAATGCTCGCCCTGCCAGGAGCACGTTGGAAGTTCTCGTGTGGCAGACGAGAACATTGGCCATTTGCCGTTGACAGTGTTTCTTTCACCAGTTGCTCAATATACTCAGTAAATGGTCATTGCAAAAGTTATAATATGTTCCCTCCCGTTATGTTATGACTTCACTCTAACATGAGTTAAATCATGTATGAACAGAGGAACCAAAAGATGAGATGTACTTTAGTTTTTAGAGCTTACACACGTTGGAGATTCTTGTAGGGTTGGATACATGTTGACTCGCCCCCTCAGGGCCCTGGTAAGAAACACGATGTTTAACTGGATATCTTACTGCCAGTTGTCATCCCTTCTTCCTTCACGGGGAGTGGTGACATCGTGGAGGAGGCATGGATCATATTGTGTCCATGAGCACATTAGAGGCCAAAGCCGTTACTTCCTCTGCAGAGAGAGGCAAGGGTCTGAAATCACCGTGTAGTTGTTAAGTGGTCAGGGAGAAAGACCACAGGGTGCTGACAACTTAGTGTGAGAAAACCTAATTATTTCTTAGTTTTGCCTTAAGTAGAAACTTCAATTTGTTGTAGGTCCCTTTGGTAAGAAATGTTGCCTTCCTGAAGTTCTAAATTTTTCATTTACTAACTAATAAATGAGATGTATTCATTAATTGGGGGTATAAAAAAGAAAAAGGGAGCCTCTCCTGATCTTTGAATAGAATGTCTCCAGAAGAGCTATAAGAATCCAGTCTCACTGCTGCCACAGCTCATGTGATGGTGGTGATCTCTCCCACTTGGTAGAGCAGTGAGGACAGGAGAGGAAGTTCTCATCTTTTTCATTGGAGGTTCAATTACTACTCAGAGATTCACTTCAAGAACTCTCCTGTGGAGGCTCATTACTGTAGCTTTTGTGAGCTATCAAACTGTTTAGTACTTGAACATATACTCTATTACATTTTTTTCTACATGGAGTTCATCTACCCAAGGAAAACTAAATTTCTCAGTGAAACGGTCTGTTAGTTTCTATTCTTCCACAAAAAACACAGCTTGCAAGATAGAAAGAACACACTGACTTTGGCATAGACAAAACCACTGGAAATTTCACCTCTACCTCTTAAGTTATATAACCTTGAGTTGGGTTCCTGAAATTTTCTGAACTCCTAAGTCTCTTCTCTAAAATAACTTTATCTCATCTCATCTGGGCTTGGGAGGATTAAGTGTGTTGATGTTTAAAAAGTGTCTGCTAGCCCATAGCAAATGTCCACAAGATAATTCCAAAAGTCTTCACTTCCTCCTGTGATAAAGATTTTGTGATGTAACCCATGCCTTATTCTGTTTTCTTTTTTTCTTTTCCTTGAAGAGCTCTTTGCGGTCCTGCTCTGCAAACATTTTCCAAGAGTAGATTTAAATAACATCTGAGTCCTGTCGGTCATATTTGCATCAGATAGACTTCCCCAAAGCAGAGTCTAGGTGGTGTTCTACAATAGTGAGTTTGTTTGGTGCTGACATATTGGATACCTACGTCTTTGAGACATCCCTTGAATGTAGTAACTGGATCCTCTGTCCTTTCAAAGGGCACCAGAGGAAAGTGGTTGAACATTTGGCAAAGTAGTTTTTCAAGGTTGTTAACATTTTCCTGTTATTATCCACTAGGTGAGAAAAAAAACTGACCATCCAGTAGGTTAGAAATTCATAGCTGGTCCAGCTTTCTCACTGTCCAAGGGACCATGAGGATGTTGCTTTTCTCCATTAGCCCCATTGCTATCTTGGGACTAGATTCTTATGTAGTTTCTGCTCCAGAAATTTATATGAAAGTATTCTTATTCTCTGATTTCCATCGCCCACCACCATTCCTGGTACACCTTGCCTCCAGGTCAGGTTATGTGTGCCTCCCCTAGTGCTGCCATAATTATCCACACCAATTTTTATCACTGTACTCACCACATCCTGCCAGCTCTTTTATCATATCTGTTGCCTTGTTACATAGCTGTGACCTCCTGAGTTTCATCATCTTTTTGTCCTAATATTTTAAATCAAATTTGATTCATAAAAAAGCTCTAAATATGTTTCCTCAATTAAATGTAATTGATCTCGGGGCACCTGGATGGCTCAGTCAGTTAAATGTCTGCCTTTAGCTCAGGTCATGATCCCAGGATCCTAGGATTGAGCCCCATGTCAGTCTCCCTGCTCAACAGGGAGTCTGCTTCTCCCTTTAACTCTGCCCTTCCTCTTGCTCTTTCTTTCTCCCTCTCTCTCTCAAATAAGGAAAATCTTTAAAAATAATAAATGTAATTGATCTCTAAAGTGTAAACACTAAAAAAAAAAAGTAAGTGTGAGGTGTGTGCATGTGTGTTAAAAGTGCCTATGTGAATATAATCAAGGATTTTTCTTTGAACTCATCTAAGGAAAACTTGTGTTAATTGAAGTTTAGAATTAATTTGGTGTGCATTATACTTTTATTCTGCATGCAGGCTTTCATATGTTGATTCTGTTTTTTCTTTTATTTTCTTGAGGATGAAGATTCTACCCCCTTCATAAGTTTTGGCATATACAACAAAACATCACCAAATAACATCAGTTACCTATTACGTTGTGTTTACTAAGTGTGAACTTCATCTATAGCTATAAATTAGGGTATATAAACATCTTAGAATGCATCTATATATTCCCTACATACATATAAATATGAGAGTATATGTTTTTGTATTCTCTATATACCTACAGATACTATAGATATTTCTTCAGTATGTACACATTGAAAACATTTGTAAAAATAATCATAAAATATTTAAAAATATGCTTGTAACGGAACAATTGATAACTCTCTATTTAAACTCCTGGAAATCATTGAAGCATTTTCTATAAAACTTATTTTTTAGTAGCTAGAAATGAAAGAAATTTTAATATTCTCTAAATCTTTCATGGAAATGCATTTCTTTCAAAATAGTCTTTTGGTTGAAATAAGCAAAGGTAAGATTTGATACTAATTTATTCCTTTTGCAAGGCTATGAATAAATGGAATCTCTTTGCCATGACTCACCTACTTTCTTCATGGTATAAATGTTTGTATTTGTGTCATATTCTGTTTGTTATGCCTGTCTTCACCTACATTTTGTGGATTTATTCAAGGGCCTCATAGAGTTTTTTTCCAAACACATCATGTTGATTTGATATCATTGAGAACTATGAAAAGTATCAAAAACTTGGGTGAGATACAATTGTTGAGATTTTCATTCTGTTTTAACAAAGCAATTTAACTTAATGTGGAAGAAAGAAATCTCAAGTTGATGAACATCAGATAAAATAAATGTATGTCATTCATCCTTCAAACACCTGCACATAATTTCTATAGCTTTCCCAAATACCACAATGACAGTTATTGAGCCTGATATAGTTTATCCGTGATGACTACCATGTGAGAACCCTATTATGAGGTCAGCCCATATTTGTGTGGAGGGCATTTCCCCTCCTATGCCCACCTGTAAAAGTTTTAGCTCTAGTAACAATGATCACAATTCTAATTTAATACTTTACCAGATGAAAACTTGATTGATAATGCCAGTATCCTCTGCTAGACAGAGACTGTTGATCACCATTGTTTCTCTGTGGCCCTAATACAGTGTCTGGAATGTAATAAACATACAGCAAGGATTGGTAGCAGGGATGGATAATAGATGGATGCACGCATGGATGTATGGATGCATGACTGGTTGAATGAATGAATGAATGAATCTTATGTCTGATAGGTATTCACTGCAGATCTCACCAGTCATGATTACCTTGTCTTTCCATACCACTTCACCTTTCAAACCTTCTCACACCATTTATAGCATCTTGCAAGCTCCTTAGTTTGATGTAAAAATAAGACACTTTGGAATCTGGAATCTGACATAAAGTGTTCTTTGACATTGGCATAATTTTGCAACTTCTGTCACTCTTTTCCTGGAATGCCCCCCCTTTTCTGCCACTAACTTGGACATTGTGTCTTGGGGAGCCTCCTGATCTGCACCCAGACCCCACCATGCTACCAGGCCATTGCATGCATTCCCTCAGTTGAATGCATTTTACATGTTTTGTAACCATATAATTTTTTCTCCTTCAATCTCTAAATTTTAGAGAGCACATGTTTTTGTTCATTTGTTTGTTTGCATTTTGTTTTGTTTTCCCTTAATATGTAAAGCACATCCTGGAAGATAGATAATGACTTATATATATTTATAAAAAGAAGGGAATGGATGAAAGAAATGAAAAAAAAAAAGTCTTTTTCCCTATTTGTGAGTCTATGAAAAGAGTTTCAGTTAAAAAAAAATATTGTGTCCCCCAAAGTCTTAACATGATGTCTTCAAACAGCATACCACTTATTATTTTTTTTTAAAGATTTTGAATGTAATTTAGAAAGCTATGTTAGTAGACACTGGCTAATTTTGAGTTTTGTACTCAAAGTCCACTTTGTGCTCAATACTAAAGTTTGAGGTTTGTACAAATATGATTTGGGGAAATCTCTTATGTGTAATAGCTGGCTCTTGCTCTCTAGTTGCTTCATAGATGATTGAAAGAGTGTGGAGATAAGGTACAGATAAACATTTAAGACTCTTATAAACATAGAACCACAAAAGAGCAATGGAAAAACAGAAAATATTCGGTATGTAGAAATAAATGAACACAAACCAGATGAGAAAAGCACAGCTGGTTGTTCAAAGCTTGCTATTGAAAGGAAGTTGACCACCATCACTTGTGTTTGGCAAAGACTCGAAAAAGACGGAAGAGTGCGGGAAGCTTTATAGTGAAACAGGGGCAGCTTCAGAGATGCTCTGATTGAAGGCCATTGGCCTGAGGGAGCTGTAGGTGGGGCCGCTAGAAGGAGGATATCCTATGCACTTGGTTATGGGTGTGTATTTGGCTTTCTCTGGTTGGTTTTAAGTTGAAAGCAAGGACAAAATTAAGAAAGCTGTCAGTTATTATGCAGGTCCCTGCCAATTTGGGACAATTGTTACAGAAGTTATCATTTGGCTTCCCAGATTATTGTGAGAGGTAGCAGTCTGACTTCACACAAGTCTGATTTCCTATAAGCCTGATTTCCAGCAGTCTGGCTCTCTTGACTGGTAATTGTAGATAACACATCAATTGGTTACCTGGACAGGTGGGTGCAGGTGGTGGGTCAGAAAGTTCTGCTTTCATATTTGGCCTGGCCATTTTCTATTTGTAAATTCAGTTTCTCAGTGCGTGCTGGTCTAGGGGAGAATACTAAGAAATATTTCCTATATGTGATAGTCCCTAAGTTATAGGCCAAGAAAAATGAGCACAACTTAGATTGTACTGAGTTTGTCATTGTTCTCTAGGTGGGGCATTACTGGGGCAAAATTCAAGAAAGAAAATTAAGAGAGTAAGAGGGTTCAAAAAAGCTAATAAGGTGTTAAATGTGTACATGACACATTTATCTTTCCTAGGCTTTAAATCCTCTTTATCTTACACATTTTTTTTTTTTAGAAAATTAAAAGCTTTTTTTTCTTTTTGGCAATACTTGCTGTACTCCAGCCAAATAGCTGTTGAAAGGCTCCCCACCAGCAGCCACTTCAGTGGGGCCTAGGGGGTGACCTTCCATTCCCCATTCCAAGAAAGGCAGTGACACTGGGGTGCATGAGGGGCTAAGTCTCTACCCTAACCAGGTAGGCAGAATGAGCTGCGGTGAGTCAGGGACAGTGAGTGAGGTGAACAGGAGAGGCCATGATGGGTGGTAGGTCAGAGAAGTTCTTACCCTGAGGCCGGCCTGCTTGCAGGAGCTTTGTCTGCTGGCTCAACTGAGGGGGGTGAGATACAAGGATCTGGTGGAGAGGGAGGCCAGTGTTGGTTAACATGCATTTTGTTCTGACCTATCAGTGGGAACAAGCAGTTCAGCTAACCATTTCTGAGACAAAGAACGAGAATTTGGAGGATTTATATCTGGTCTGGTCATAGGCAAACCAAAACACAGGGTGGCTCTTATCCAGATCATGTGGGTAGGGGTGGTTCTTTGCTATAAGCTGTTTCCAAACACAAAAGGGGTGGCAGAAGTTCTTAACTCCCCATTGTTTGTCAGGATCACAGGTCTGACAAAGTTTAACACTGTCCCCAGAGTCTCAGGGACCTGAATCATGATAGTAGTGACAAACAGACAGACAGAGACAGAGAGAGACACAGAAAGAGGGAGAGACAGAGAGAGATTGGGGAAGTATTCAAAGAAATCACTACAAAATTCTCAAATTTGACAAAAAGCACAAGCCTGCAGATTCAAGAAATTGAGTGAACCCCAAAAAGGATAAACCACCACCAACAAAAACATCACACCAAAACATACCACATAATTAGCCATATGAAAATGAAAGACAAAGAAAGAGTCTTAAAAGCAGCCACAGAGAAATGATGTTACCCATTGGGAAACCAACTGCTGACAGCAGATTTCTCCTCTGAAACCTTGATCCCAGGAGGAAGTGGCACCACATTTGTCCTGGGCTGAGGGAAAAGCACTGTCAGTCAACAGCAAAGTTTGTATCAGACCAAAGTATGTTCAGGAATGAAGGGGGAGTAAGTAAATTCTCAGACAGAGATAAGTAAGAGGATTTGCTATAGCAAATCTCCCTTTAGAGATGACTGAAGCCAAGTTCTCAAAACAGAAATTTATAACAGAAAAAGTCTTGAAATTTTAGCAAGAAAAAAGAAATCAGCATGGATAAACACAGGGGTAAATACTATAGCCTATCATACTTCTTTTAAGTTTCTTAAATCATATTTTATTGTTGAAGCACATTTTAGATCATCCAAAGTGGCGCTCTGTATGCAGAAGAAATGCTTAAGACAATTATATTTAAAATATGGAAAAAAAGGTTTCTACAGTGTACTTAGTGTGGTAAAACCCTGATTTCAAAAGGCTGTGATAAATTATATTGTATATATTACATATGTGGTAATCCTAGAGAAATGATTTAAAAAACTATACAGATGTTGTACTCAAAAACAGTCTTATTTCAGCAGAGGTAGCCTGCCAGGATCACTGTACCACAGGGGAATAGTACCAGGGAATATCATCATAGCAAATGAGAGCTTGATTTCTCGGTGTGAACACGTAATTTATACTTTGTGTGTGACCATGTGATTTATATTTTAGCTTAAGAATTTGATAACAGAAATATATAGTCAGTATTTTCATTTTTTATCTGTAAATTTGAATTTGGATATTACACACAATATTGAAATTATTATTTCCACTATTATTTATAATGGTCCACATTTTAACATCACTTACAAACCCTGGACTTACTTCCTGTTTATATTTCTAAGCCATTTGAGTGCCTTTTCTAAACAATCAAAAACCACAAAAATAACATTAAGCTCTTTCTAAGGGATTTCACATCTCACTTCATAAAATAATGTGCTACATAATGCCATTATTGTTTCTCAAGGAGCTGAATGATTAGTATTCTGGTGAATTAATTAAACTTATGAGCCTTGCACTTAACCAGAATGTTAAACTGACCCTAAAATTGAACTTAACTGTTCATACTCTTGTAGATATTCAGAAAGACTTTCAATCAACCTGTGTGTGTGAAGTCCTCCCTGGCATAGATGAAAATAAATAGGAGTAGTCATTACTAAAATGACACTGATAAAAGATAATATAGGCCTGAAGAACAGCATCCAATGTATAATCATTGGCTGTTATGCATGTATTGTTTTAGCTTTAGAAGTTCCTTCAACACTATATGAGAGACTTTCAGGATATATGGCTCCATATGATCATATATGACATTCTTAAAAAAAAAAAAGAGGGGAGATATAACCTTTGCATTTTTCTGATTGCTTTTGTCATGTTCTTTTTTCTTGCTGAATATAATTGCAATTTACATTTGCTATGTAATATCATTGCTTTACCAATGAAGGAAAACTAGCTGTTTAAATACTCATTTGTCAACTGCAGTTTTGTGAATATTCTGCAGTCATCATATTCAAACAACCAATCTCAGATGCCACCTTGTTTCATTTGGGGCCATGTCCAAGTAAGGTATCCTAACACATGCAAACACACACGAGCCAACTCCAAAAGCTTTGGACATTTTTGTGAAACCTATTATAGATTTTTTTTTGGAAAGAGAAATTATTGACTTTCAAAACCCTGTCTAGAAAATTGTCTTTATTGCTCCAAGGAAAATTTCCTGGAAGAACATAGGAGGATATTTCAAAGAGAGGGTCATCTGTGCTAAGTACAGAGAGGTCTCAGATGGCCGAAACCCATGTTTCTCCATTTCTCACACTGGCCTTTGCTGAGGATAAAATATTTTCCAAACCTTCTTCACTGTCATCAGACATTCCACACAACACGTATACACCAGTATGCATGCGTGCACACCCCACAAACTGCACACATCACAAACCAGACATCAGACACACACCATAGCACATACACACACACACACCACACTACAAACTACACATGCAGGCAAAGCACCACACCCATACTACCTGAAATTACCCCATCTCCTATCTCATAGAGAAAAGGACAATGCTCTAAAAATCATATTTTTATATAAATCACATTCATCAACCTGTTTTTGCCACACTCTTTCTCTTCTGTCACTGTTCTCGGCATAGCGACCACATTATGGAATGTGGTCTGGAAGGTGGGTCCGTTTCTCTGGGGTCATGTTGCTGCATGACCTCCTTCACAATTTAGGCTCCAGACATAATGATCTTCTGCAGGTTCTTCAGAGGCATCCCTGCTCTTTCCCATCCAAGGGGCCTGGTATCTTGAAGGGTACTCCTCCTAAAATATTGGTCTTTCTGTGGCTCCTTTTTGCTTAACTCTTACTTTTCCTCAATGAGGCTTTCTCTTAAATTTCAAAGCAGTTAAATCATCTTATTATGATCTCCCAGAGTGTGGTGTAACTAGATAAATCAACTGGGTGTTATTCCACCCTGATTGAAATCTCTAGCTGCCTTCATAGGCTTTCACTCCCATTCCTTACCAAAATCATTACTATACATTTAAAAAGTGACCTCCAATCCATTTTCTATCCTATCTCCTGTAGTTCGTGGGACTCGAAATTATGTAAATTTGCTTATTGCACAAATCAGTTTTATACATAGGCTCCAAACTTAAATTAGGAGAGGAAATGTTTTGAAACAGCTGACTCAGTAGAGCAGTTAAGTTTTTCATCCTAATATATGCCCTAATGCATGTGGTATCAGATATTCATTATAACCTCTCAACTTGGTGTGATATAGGAAGTGTAATGTAGAAAGGTTGCAGGAAGCAGATGATTTGATACCTGTCCCAAGGCAAGCTGGGCTCCATTCAATCTCCCACAGATGTAACTGCCTTTGTACCCCAATATAGATATGCATTATTCCCATCCTAGGATATTGGTATGTGGTAGGGTTTTCTGGCACACTATGTGTCTGATTAGTTCATCTCAGATCTTAGATTGATGAATGACCTGAATTGTTAAGAATGACAATTATATGGGAGGGACAGGGCTTGTGAGGAAAATAGTATGCTAAAGACCAGCTCTAGAAATGAGAGCTCATGGAAGAGGCATGAGGACACTGGGTTTGCTGTGATGAACAATTTCTGTTGGCAGCAGCAGGAACAGGTTGAGACAGTGGTACAGCAGACGTTATGGCTGTCATGATGCGGGTAGAAATAATGGCGGATGGGACCAAGGCAATGACATGGGAAAGGAGTAGATTTGAGTGATGTGCAGGGTGGTATCAACAGATGGATCATGATTGCAGAGTTTGATGTCTATTTTGCAAGGATGGGGGGGGGGGTCACTGCAGATTTTGCCAATGCAGAGTGAAAAATGATTAGATGATTATTTTTAATATGGAGATTTTAGGGATTGAATGGAGTATCAAGAGCAGAAGAAGGAAGGGCTGACCAGGGCAGCCTTCCAGCAGCACCAGCTGCAGACGTCAGGTGCTCACATAGGCTGTGCCCATCACCTGAGAAAGGATTTGGGGAAGACAGGGCCATTTTAAGTCTGGTATCAATGGCATGCAGTCAGTATCTGGATACCTCTGGGTACATAAATGAGACTGCAGGAATCCAAAATATGCCCGCAAAGAAAGGGGTAGGACAATTAATATACAATGGGGCAGGCAGGGAGCTCTTTATTTTGCATAAAGATGACAAGTTTAATTTTCAAGGTGAACACTGGATACTAATGTTTGGAGAGACAAGATCCCCCAGTGCTGAGGCATTCAAAATATGAAGGTGATAAAATATTCTTGATTGATCTAAAACTAATGATGTAATATATGGGGATTAACATAAGAATAAAAAAATAAATAAAAAAATAAAATAAAATATTCTTGATTGACTGAGCTTTCATAGTGAGACTGTACATATTTCCATTCTACTCAGTATTTATTTTAATTTGGCATTTTAAGAGTTCTAAGCTAAGGGCTGACAATACAGAGAAGTGAAGGCTATATAAATAGTGACAGTGAAAGAGTAGAGTTGGCTTTTCCCCTTCAGGTATGTCATCAAAGATCTAAAATTAGGGAAGTCAGTGGTACAACAGGACTGCTATCTGCTACTCATGGTAGGTACATTGCAGGAACCCTTCTGGAGAGCACATTAGCCTTTTCTTCCAGACAATTTAGGATGTTTTGAAACATAATCCGTAATCTTTCTCCTAAGAATTTACCCTAACGAAATCATATTTTAAAATTAAAATGAAAGAAAATATTTACATATATCTTAAATATTTTAAAATTAAAAGCAATGCTCACTATAGCACTCTACACAATCATGAAGAAATGTAAGCAATCTAAAAAAAAAAAAAAAGAAGAAAAGAAATGTAAGCAATGTAAATGTCCAGTAATGTTAAATGGTTAAGATAATTATGACAGTTGTGCCCTGTAGCTCAGATGGAAGATAATTATGGCAAATCTATTGAATGTAATATCCATTAAGAGAGTATCTGCAAATATTATGTAGCAGTATGAACATTCTTCTGCAGTAGTATTTAGTACTATAAAAAGGCTATCAAATGGTAAGCATTCTGATAACATGTGAAAATATATACAAATATGAGCATAAGAAAACACTGGAAGGGGATATACATGATAGGATGGTCTTGTTAGAGAGTTGGGCACTATTTTTCAGGTTTTAGAATTCCATATATTATTTTCATGATGCAAAACTTAAAATATAAGTTGTTGTCATTATCAGTTTTTAAGGCTTGTTTGACATCTGTATATGAATGAGATTGCTCCATACAGAAGTATGTATTTTGCGTGATACGTGCTCTAAGGATGTCATTTAATGTCTTCACGAGTCCTTCAAATAATAGAATCTTAAGTGGATTCTGTATTGAAAGGTTAATTTTTGCTCTTGCTTGTTTATTCCTTCCTTTCCTTATAGAGAGAACACCAATACTATAAAGTGTTCTTCAAAACCGTGTGATCCTCAGGGAACCCACTGCCCATTAAAGCACATTAATTTTACAATGATTGTGGCTGCCCAGTGGCTTACCTTACTTCAAGTTTAATCAATTATGCCTTGCACTTAAGCTGATGAAGGAGTATGCTAATCTCATGCTGTGATCACTGTGGAGGTCTTTAGAATCAAGATCAAGTCACACCTCTGTCACTGCCTGGCTTTGTGTCTGCCCAACTTGTCAACTGTGAGTAATTGTTACAGCTCTGTTCCCAGGTATTGGAAATGGCCAATTTTCTTAAGCCCTAAAGTTCCCACGAGCTTTGTCCTTCCACTTTTGGAAGCTCATTTATAAAAGGACTTGCTCTACTTGGGTTTAAAACAAAACAAAACAAAACAAAAAACCCTCAATTAAAAAAAAAAAAGTCCAGCACCCCTTTTTTAGGGTATCAGTTTTTATTCTGTAGGGTATTTGTTTTCATTCTTCTTAGTTTATCCAGGAGCCACAAAACCTACTGTGTCCCTTCCATTCTCTAAAACGAATATGTCGCTTTGTTGAGAAGTGAAGCTGAAACAGGGGAGTGATCCTAAAAGGACAGTTGGCATTATCATTCAGGAATTAATTTAATAGTTTTTTAAACATTTTATTTATTTGAGAGCGAGCAAGCACAGTAGGGGGAGCAGCAGAGGGAGAGGGAGAAGCAGGCTCCCCAAGGAGCAGGGAGCCCCATGTAAGACTCGATCCCAGGACCCCGGGATCATGACCTGAGCCGAAGGCAGATGCTTAACGACTGAGTCATGCAGGCGCCCCTAGGAATTAGTTTAAAACAGAAACACAACTGCAGCCTGCTACAAGGGATGGCCCCCATCGTTTCACCTTTAAACATTATTTTAATGTGTACTTTTGATGGATTAAGGGACTTTTGTTGTTGTTACTGTTAAACAATTGACAGAATAAGTTGACATAGAGTCTAAAGACAAAAATTTGAATGATTTCCAAATGAAAATCAGAACTAAGATGTGGGTAAGTATTCTAATTAAATGTGTTTTAATTCATTGGCGGGTTTTTTTGTCAAATGGTCTAATTGATTCTCCATTAGAGGGGTTCACTGGCTCTGGGTAGGAGACATTTCCTAGCTGATAGATATACCATTTGTGTATGAAAGACAATTAGACAAATCTAATTGTACATGTAGTCAGGACATGTTATAGAAAGAGAAAGGGGCATTGTTGCAAAACCCCAGAAGTGAGAAGAATAAAACATCAGCTGGGATCAGGCGTTGACCCCCCCACTGGCTGGGTAACCTAGAGCAGCTTCAATTAGGAGCTCCTATTTTTCTGCTATATGACTTGGATGATAACAACTTCTCTATTTCCTCCACGAGCTTACTGTGATAATCACACAGGATGGGTCTAAGAAATCAGTTTAGCATGTAAAATCAGTATCCTGGATAATATTATATTATAATCTACAACAAACATGATCCCTATTAATAAAGAAAAATCCTTAGCTTGGCATGCAGGACACTGCATAATTAAAGTAGAACAGCTTTAGATCTGATTTTGCACCTCAATGAGATTATTCTCCCCAATTTGAATTGGTTTACATCTGGCTCATGCCCACCGGAAAATTCACATCACAGCTTAAGCAATCGTGGTTTGTTTTTCTGACATTGGAAGGTGGTGGTACACATAGTTCAGTGATGTCTTTATAGTTCACTGGCTTCTTCTGTCCCCTCACCGCTCCCGAGGTCCTTCACAGATGCAGCTCTAGGCATGAAGGTCAGGGGGAAGGAAGAACAGGAATAGCGACTCTCCCTGTCCAGTCCAGTAGGATCCTCTGTGTATCACATTGTCTAGAATGTAGCCCAGGGTCACCCTCACCATGAAAAGGGCTCAGAAAGGATTTTCTTTTTATGGCATCTTTCTTGAAATACAAAGGTGGTAAAGATGCTGGAAACCGATATTGGGTCAGCAGAAGGAATACAGCAAGTGGCTTCTTGCTTAATATATAACTGAGAGAATTAAATATATTAAATATATTATTAATTATATATATTGATTCAATGTATATATTAATTAAATCTACCATGTTTATTAAATATATATCAATAAATTGTTAAATATATGTATATCAATAAATTATTTAAAGATCTTTGGCCTCTGTGATAAGGTGATAAGATGCTAATTCTTGCTGCCTTTTTCAAAAATATTTGCTCAGTACCTCACTATAACTAAGTAAATGTAACAAATATTTCGGGTTTTTTCCATTATATTTCTAAGAGTAGAAAGCAGAAATCTGGAACAGATGGTGCCTGTATTGATAGAGGTTACATTCATTAGGAAGCCTATAATATTTATGTCCTACAGGGGCACCTAGGTGACTCAGTCATTAATCGTCTGCCTTCGGCTCAGGTCATGGTCCCAGGGTCCTGGGATTGAGCCCTGTGTTGGGCTCCCTGCTTCATGGGAAGCCTGCTTCTCCCTCTCCCACTCCCCCTGCTTGTGTTCCCTCTCTCGCTGTGTCTCTCTCTGTCAAATAAATAAATAAAATCTTTAAAAAATATATTTATGTCCTATGTAACTTTGAGAGAAACTTCTAGAGAGAATCATAATGTACTCTAATTTTCTTTAAGTCACTCAAAAATTTTCAACATTATATAATCTTTCATAGCTACTTCTTTTTATTTTATTTTCCTTCATTCTATTTAAAAAATCAGGTTTTTGTTGTTTTTGTTGTTTGAGTTTGGAATTAATTTGACACAGAAGTGGTGAGGCTCTGGACACATTCACATACACAAAGTTTTTTTTCTAGAAAAAAAAGTCTGTCTTTTGGTTTGAATGGTGAATTAATCTCGAGACCAAAAATTTCACAGCTGGATCTGTCACTCTGCCCTGACAAACAACGGATCACCATGACCCACTGGTCCATAGTCTTGCTTCTAGATAAACTGGTGGTGTCAACTATATATGGAATCAGTGGGATTACATTTGGTGTTCAGTAAGAAATTAAGTGATTTTAGATGAGGACAAACATTTTAAACACCTGACACACACACGAACCAGCCCAGTAGAGATGAGTGCTTTTGAGCATCAGTGAGCTACGAGGCTTGACCTCATGTTAGACGATACCGTGACTGACACAGGGAAGAAATCCGCTGGGTCTTCAATCACACGACTTCTTCCTTTCTTTTGCTAATAAAATCTTCCTGATTAAATGTGTTTTTTGATATTCGGTGAACTTTCTTCACTCATAAAAAGCTTTCAGATTATTAGCAGTGTATGCAGTGACATATTCAGATGTCAACTTTAACTTAATCATTAAATTAACTCAAAATCCTTCTGAAACATAACCCTTACAGGCTGTTTGTTCATAATTAGTACCACTGTCCCAACGGAGAGGGATAAATAGTGTCTTAAGTTTAATGCTAAAACAACAGCAGAAAGTGGTCAAATCCAAACCCCTCATGTGAACTTGTGATAGGAAAAATTCATTCTCAGCTTTTCCAGAAATTGAGTGTTCTAGAGTTTAAAGCACCCCTCCCCTATGCTTGGCATTATGAATCTATTATCTGTGAGAGACTTACAGCTAAAGAGATAAGAGGGGTCTGAATGAGACTTTCATTTACTATGAATAAAAATAGCAGTTTCTAAATCTCTAGTAACTAATAGTTTTCACTCGGTTCCACAGAGTCTTCACTTGGGAGTCAATAATGATGAGGTGTACACATCAGAGGAATACCCTGAAACAGCTCATTTATTTTTCTGAGATTTGGGTTAACAGAAGCTTTCTGATCAAGACCCTCTTGATATCACATGTAGGATACAGGGCTTCTCCTTCACATAGCCTGGGTAAATTCTGAGTCATGTGTTTCATGATTCCTACCTTTTTAGAATACTTACATGGCTATTTTATATATTTTTCATATATTTGTTGCACTTACAGTAAAAAAATCAAGTCTTTGGTGTGACCTGTGATACCCTAGAACGTCCCCCAAGCTACTCCGTCTACCCCAATGGGCAACTTGCTATCTATGCATTTCTCTTCCTTATCTCTCTCCTCCATACTGTTACCATCCCGACTTACAGGACTGTATCTTTCCTTAATTTTTTTGTTGATCACTATCCATTTTCATACACTAGACTATGAGCCAGGACAGATCTGGTACAGAGTAGGCCCTCCTCAAATATTTTTGAATGAGTTCATTTGCAATATTTTGTCTTGATTTTCCACCAGCATGAAGCTATGATTTGGAAATTCTTATAGCAATAAAACATACCCATTAGGATAGACCTTAAGATAGGAACGGACCCTCATCTGTCCTTGTTTCCATGGTGCCCAGCAAGGGGTCTTGCACATACTAATTAACTGAGGAATATTTGCTTAATCAATGAAACATAATAAAATAGAAATTAAATTTGCTTCCATTTTATATATAGCAATGCATTCATCCTTTGTATTATGAATAATGAATAATGCTTAACAGCAAAACCAAACAGATCTCTTTAAAGAAAAAGCGATGAATTATTTAACTATTTAAATCTCACCTTTGGCCATGAATCCAAATGCCATACAATTTCATACTCTTATGATGATCCTTTATTTTTAGTCATTATGTTTAGAAAGAAAGTATGTGGTACTTGAATATACACATATAAGTTCACAGGATAAAATGCCTAAACTGTATGATCTATAAGCATTTGGACTGCAGACTTCTTCCTGCCATGGTCCCTTCAAGCCTGTGGTGGCAGAAATCCTTCTCTAACCACTAATTGGGGTTCTAAATGGGATCCAGTGGGGGATGAGTCAGCATCTGAGACCCCAGAGGGGTAGGGAAGAATGCGGTGGCCCTGCAGATTGGCCTGACACAGCCTTCTTTGTCACTGATTCATTTGGGAGGTTTGATGAAGATTTCTGTCCTTACAGAGAGACAAGTAGAGGGTCCCTTCACTGTTGTTGGTAATAAACAAGTTCCTTTTTTTCTGATGACTCAGCGAGTTTGGAGCATACTTTGTTTCTGAGGAGGGATGAAATGGTGAAGCAGGGACTGGAGAAATGGTGAAGCAGGGGATGGAGAAAAGATGAGGGCCATACATTGCTAGATTGGGATAACAGGAGGGGGTAAGGAATGGGGGTGTTACCTCTCAATTTTCTCACAAGTTAGATACCAAATAAAGAAGAAGAACTTGACCCAGGTTAAGATGGGCTAACTTGGTGAATTAAGATCATAGAAATATCCCAGGCACTTGATCTGAGAGAAGAGGGAATCTCTGGGGTCCCATGTTTATATGAGTTTTCATTCTGTAGACATTTGATAGCAAATGAAAGACAAAAGAAAGAAGCAGCAGTAAATCTTATAGAATTATTTCAAAAATGTTGATAATTGGGAGTTAAGCACACTTTCTTCAGGTCTTTGTTTTACCGATGATTATTATACATAAAGAATTTTGGAAAGTCGTGTGATCACAGTAAGAAAAATCATCAGTTTCTTAACTTTCTTTTAGAATAGTCCTGCTTATGTGGTCATATTAAAAGTATTTAAGGGCGCCTGGGTGGCTCAGTTGGTTAAGCGACTGCCTTCGGCTCAGGTCATGATCCTGGAGTCCTTGGATCGAGTCCCGCATCGGGCTTCCTGCTCGGCGGGGAGTCTGCTTCGTCCTCTGACCCTATCCCCTCTCAGGTGTTCTCTCTCTCTCATTCTCTCTCTCTCAAATAAATAAATAAAATCTTTAAAAAAAAAAGTATTTTAAAATTCTCTTATACTGAGAAGTATGAGTAGACATTCCCTTGGTGTCATTATGAAAAGTCCATTAGGCCTGGTTTCCAATATCAATTTTTTTTTTCCCTAAACAGGTGAACTTGGACAAGTTATTTTTGTGTCCTCATCAGCAAAATGGAGGAGATAACAATAAGCATTTGTCAAATGCATCTCTGAGATGATACATGAGGAATTAAGTAAATCACTGTCTATCACATAAAGTTCCCCCATCAATATCATATTCAGGAGGAAATACAGGTGTCTGTGCTCTTCAAATCCTGCCCTTGTATTGTTAGGTTTGTTTTGCAAAATGGCAACAAGATGATTATTTACCAACAGGATGTAAAACACCAAAACCTCTATTTGTACGTAGATAATTTGTAACAATCTGTTTCATTAACTCTAAGACCTAGGGTTTTCTCTCTCCTTGAAACATCTCTGGAGCTGGGGGTAGGGATGCTGACCATTAGTGGTAACTTCTAGTTGCAGTTGGCCAGACGGCAGTCAGAGGCAGGCTGCTACTGCAGATTGTTATTCCTGGTGACAGGACCGCACAACCACAAATCCTTGGTATTCTAGCCATAAACCATCTAGCAACATTTGTTGAAGTATGTGAATCCTGATTGTTTTCAAACAAATTTTCATACACACTACTTGGTAAGTTCAAAAAGGCACTGACATCAAAACTTGCAAAAAGCATTCGTGTTGTGAAAACTATCCAGGAGACCCTAATGGAACAGTTCTTTGTCAAATGCTAAATCTCTAAAGCTTTCCCTATCATCAAGAATACCACTGTGTCAAAAAGTGGTACAAAAGCTTAGGATACCAAATGGAAAGATGCTTAAGAATACATGTTTGTTTTGCTTATGTTTTCTATACACAAAACAGCTATATAATAAATCTCTGTATGTAAATGTGTATAAAATACTTCTTTTACATTATAAAACAACATTCTGAGTAATGTGTGTTATAATTTACTTATAATGTAATCTTAATCTATAATGTATCATATAAACAAAATATAATATTGCAGCATTGCTTAGTTCTTGATATATTTTTTTGATCATTTCTAATTTGGACAATATGGCGAAGGGATGGCAAGTCTATTTTTCTCATGGTTTGAGTTATTTTAAAATAGAGTAGAAAAGAAATACTGAGTCAGACCATAAACAATCATTTCCACATATTTGTATAATTTCTTTTCAACACTGTTTAACCCATAGCTTTGGTTAATAAGGTAAGAACTTAAAAGTTGCTCAGTATATTAAATTTGGTTTATTAATAAGGAATTAATAGTTTCAGCATAGTATGTTCGCCATTGAACTGGCTAGGTTTCACTGGTTGCTTCAAACTCTGTCTCTCCTCTGTATCACTCTGTGTCCTTGGAGTTGGCTTTCAGGTTGGCATCGATGAGCATCTTCCCTCTTGGGCTACCAGACTGAGTCAGTCAATGGGAACTATTAGACAAAGAACAGTGCATCAGAGGAAATGGAAGGTGCCCCAGGACCTCACTTACTCTTCCTGTGTAGCCAGTGTGTGCCTTATTGCAGACACAGCTCTTGCTGAGTAGATGTCTTCTATGGGGGCAGCCACTCTCTCCCTTCCTTGCCCCTTTGGACTGAAGGGAAGTAGAGTATCCACATGTTCTGGCTCTGGCATGCTTCCTGGTTCCTTTTGGTTTCCATTAACTCTTCCCACACTCTTGCAGAACTAATATATTCATTATCCTTCAGGAAAAATCCCCAACCAAGATGCCCTTCATTTAGGCGAAAGGATAAATAAACTGAACCATCCTGACATGGGAGTATTACTCAAAACTAAAAAGAAATGAGCTCTCAAGCCATGAAGAGACATGGAGGAGACCTGAGTGCCTATCACTTAAGTGAAAGAAGCCAATCTGAAAAGACCACATACTGTATGATTCCAACTCTATGGTATTTTGGAAAAGGCAAAACTATAGAAACACGTCAGAAAGTCAAGTGTTATGGGGAGGGAAGGACGAATAAGCTGGAGCACAGAGGTTTTTTAGGGCAGGAAAACCACTCTATTATACTGTAATTATACATTTGCCCAAACTCAAGGAATGTAGAACATAAAGAATGAACCATAGAGTAAGCTATCGAGTTTGGGGGATGATGATATGTCAATGTAGGTTCAATTATAATCAGTGTGCCCTCCGGTGGGGATGTTGATGGTAGGAGAGGCTGTGTATTCCTTGGGGCAGGGAGTGTATGGGAAATCTCTATCTTCTGCTTCATTTTGCCCTGACCTAAAACTACTATAAAGAAATAACATCTTAATTTTTTTTAAATCCCCTTCAGTTGACCCATTTTAGTCAGTATCCATGGTACCCTGACTCATAAGAATTCTTCTGTATTTTATCAGTATCTTACTCAGAGCATTATTTTAGTGGGTCAACAATGTCATCACTTTTGTAAGTATTATAAAGGATTCTTATGCTAAAATGACCTGATATATCTTAGCATTCAGATTGACTTAGGCCAGTTTTTGTCTTTATATAATAAGATGTCATTATCGGAAGTATTGGATACAGCATTTAAAAAAGTCAATTTGAATGATAGTGAGAATTCTTGGAGTAATGGCAATAAGACTATGATATAGGAAAAGTAAACTAAAACATTTTGTTTTCCTAACATTTCCCTCTATAAGTACTTGTCCCAGAGTGAGTTATTACAAATTCTACTCAATTGAAAAACTCTCTAAAAAGCAAGGGGGGGAAGAGCACATATAAATAAATAAGTCTATCCATTCTAAAAGCTGTGACCTGGCTTCAGTTTATAAATTAAAAAAAATAAAAAAATAAAAACTAATAAGGCAAAATGACCAGGAAAACAAATGTTCCCTTTCTCTCCTATAGCCCTCTGGTGTTTCATTATCTGATCAAGTTTCTAAACTTGCACACAAACCAGGTAACAAAAGAATTACACCACCAGCACAAAAGAAATGATGGATTTCATATTGTGTCTGGTGGAAGAAGTTCCTTCTGGAAACTGGCTTGCTGCCCTATTTCACATAAACGACAGTAAGTTCTGTTTCTTTTCAATACAAAATAATTGTCCACTTGGAAGGCAAAGTTAATTTTATATGATCCTTTTAATTTCACACTTGTTTTGAAATCATCTCAAAATCTGGAATAATTTCAAAATGATTTTGCAAAGGACATATGCCTTATATGGAAAATAAGAACTCCATATTACTTTGTCCTGATACATAACTTAAAAATAGCTCATCAAACAGTCTTTAACTTTCATCTTCCCATATCATTGATTTGCCTGTGTTTATGGGTTTTACCAACAAATAAGTGAAAAATTCTTTTTTTTTAAATAGATTCTCCACACTGAGGTTCAATTTCAGAAAAAAATACATCATATGGAAAATGACCATACAAATAAGATGTTATATTGCAACTTTAATTAAATGAAACATGTGCTATTAAAAAAAAAACAAAAAAACAAAAAAACAGTCAAAATAAAACCTGTGGAAATTAGTGGAATAAAGATATGCTTTAGCACTGCCAATCCAAAGTCTGCCATGGTTTAGAGGATCTATTTTTATCATGGCATTTTTTAAACATATAAGAATAAATTATACCATGCTTCTATATTTAATGTTATACTGAATTAAAGTATTACACTCATTATCCTGTTTTAAATTTTCTTGACTTAATCCATATTTATCCCTGTAATTATTCATTTCTTCACTACTTAGCATAAACGTATGTGCAGGTAGAGTATCGTTTTAAGTTTTTTTTAAAATCTAAATCATGATAACATATTTTAAAGTAACACTGAAGAGAATGTGGACCCTCCCCCAAACTATTAATTACAATAGACATAGACTCCTGTTACAGAAGCGTTTAGAAATTATATTCCTATTATTCAAAATGAAATATGAAATTCAATTCTGATTTTACTATTTTAGATGAGAATACAAATAAATTCTTATGTTGACATGACAGATACATTTAATAAATGTTGTCAAAAGATGAAATTTTTTTCCTGCCAGTTTCAGAAAGAATGAATTAATAGGAGTTTATTTGAAGTTGTGAGCTGCTAGAATTGTAGAGGACAGAAAGATGGAGACTCAGTCACCAGGGACAGATGGGTATTTTCACTTTGCTGGAAAATCTTTTTTTTTTTTTTTAAATTACAAACTACAATTTTCTGCTACAAGGAAAATTGAATGTACAGAAAAAGAATCCCCTTATGATACTACAGATATGTGGAGAAAGTGAATGAGCATTGTCTACATCATAGGCCCATCATTTGGTAATTGAAGCAGCTACTTGAAGATGAATTATAATTGTGAATGTTATTTGGCCAAAGGAAACATTCCCAAACGTGGCTTCTACCTGCTCTTGGCAAGCTGTCTGAAGAGTGGGAGGCGGAAGAGTAGTGAACGACCTTCTTAAATCTTTGTTTCTATTTTTTTTTGTATCCAGAGAAACATTTTTTGTCCCTCTTTTTCATGTGCAACAAAGGGTGCCATTGCCAAAGCTCAGAAACCTACTTGACTTTTCTCCCCGCTACAGTATAACCTCCAAGCTCGAATTTCAACGTAGAGACCTTTCTAATCTGGCCACTTGGTACATCTTCAGACCTACCCTCCCACACTCAGACGTCCTAAACTATCACTGCGCCATGATGCACGTCTCTGACCCTTGGCGTCTGTGCTCCTGGGCACTGAAATCATGTTTTCTTCTCACAAACATCACTACCAGAAACACACAGAGGTGCATTTTTACACACATGTGCACACACATGTGTTTGACTAATTACAAGATTAGTAATTTGTAATTAGTAGTCACAAGGTTAGTAAGTTTGACTAATTGTCAAGATTCAACTCTACCCCACTTGCTTTCCTGAGGAGACGTCCCGTGCTTGTCCTTGACTCTCTGGGAATGTGACTCCTCTTGTCTGGGTGCTTACTGCAGAGCTGTCTGCCTCTAAGCAGTCATGCAAGATGCCCAGTTGCATAATTGCAATGAGGAGGGTGCCTAACACATACACATTCCTTAACCATAGAAGCTGAATGAAGGAGGGAAGGTGCTAAGACAAGATCCATAGTTTCCCCAATTCCTCACCTAGACTCAGAATTGTTGTCGGCTTCATTCATGCTTCCCTGTTATTTTGATAGCAGATACTCATTGAGCGCCCACTCTGGGACATGCATTAGATGAGTCTGGGACACAGGGTGGGCAGAAGGGGGTGTCTCCTTCCCTGTGGGGTATCCAGCCAGTGGGACATATTTAGTCCCAGAGGTAACTGTGCATCAAGGTCTCAGTGACCCAACCCAACCCAGCTGAACTCTCTGCTCCCCTAAAATACAGTCTCTCATCTTGACCAGCTGTACTGTAAAGGGAAGCTGCACACAAATGTTAGTCTTAGACCCATCTTGCATCCAACCTCACAGACACACTGCTCCCTACAGTTAGATGCCCTGGTGTCTGCTCCAGCCTGGAAAACCTCTAGGATTGCTTGGGTTAGCTTGGGACCCCAGCATCAGCACCCCAGGAGAAACAGTTGTGTTCTTTCATCTAGACTTTACTGGCTATGTGTGGACAGAGCTGGAATCTTGTAGGTCACCCTTTAAGACCATCTGCCTGGAATCATTAGGTTTGCTCAAGAGAACTGCAGAGGTGCAGGGTGCCGATGGATAGTTTGTCAGGATGGGGACTGGGATTTGACAGCCAAAGGAAAATACATGATCCACACTCTGGAAAAGAGAATTGAATGTTCCCAGTGGGGGCCTCTCAGGAGACCACTTCTTTCTGATGCCCCCAGCAAAAAAAAAAAAAAAAAAGAAGAAGTTCTAACTGTAAATCAATTCCTACGTCAGATTATTATATGGTCTGCACATTTGCTAACCAGAGAAAGACAGTGTTTACAATTGAAAATGAACATGGTGCATTTTACAGCTTCAGAAGAAGCTGGGATGGCCTGAGGCTGCCCTCATGTCACCCAGGGGTGGGGGAAGGCCTGGCCCCATGACTGCATTCAGTGGCCAGGGCAGGTCAGAGGACAGACGCTGTGAGTCGAGGATGTCCCAATGACTGACTACCCTTCCAGTGACTGTTTGTGTGATTCACTTAACCTTGCTGGGTTTCAGACAGCTCGCTGGCAAAAAGGCCCATAAAAATACGGATCACAGGCAGCAATTGTACATTTAAGTTCATGTACTGAGCCTGATCCCTGTAATGTCATAGGAGCTTAAAAATACAGTCTCTCATCTTGACCAGCTATACTATAAAGGGAAGCTACACACAATGTATGGCCAACACAGTTAGTCTTAGACCCTAAAGACAAGTGAGTGTCCTAGGCTTGTCATTTCTAGCATGCCTTTCAATATGGAAAGTAATAAATTACAGTCAGAAATACCGTCTTCGTTATTGAGTATCATATGATTCTTTTCCATTATGTTCTCCCAGATTATTTGTGTTACCTTAACCAGCATCAGTAAAGTAACTTCTCCAAATGTTCTTGATTTATCTAACAATAAAGACATACAGAAACACTAAGTATAGTCAGGCAACATGAGGGAAGAATTTTAGAACTTTCCAGGAAATAGGGTCAAGACATCTAATCAGCAATGTAAGTGAAATTAATCCGTTTAGTTCTAAATTACACAGAACCAGTCCACACAATTCCACATTAACAAACCAGGTGTTGGGGCACCTGGGTGGCTCAGTTGGTTAAGCGACTGCCTTCGGCTCAGGTCATGATCCTGGAGTCCCGGGATCGAGTCCCACATCTGGCTCCCTGCTCGGCGGGGAGTCTGCTTCTCCTTCTGACCCTCCTCCCTCTCATTCTCTCTGTCTCTCATTCTCTCTCTCTCAAATAAATAAAATCTTAAAAAAAAAAAAAACAGGTGTTGAATAATTCTGGTTCTCTTAATTTACATGTTAAAGCAGATTGGAACTCTTTTTTTCTCAGGTTATTAAGCCTTAGTGTACTCTTAATCAATTTTCCCATTTCTCAAGTGAAATTTGGCCATTTATTTAGAATGAACATTCACGTCATACAGCTGATTTTGAGAGGGGGGGGCTTATCAAATCCTAAAGCTGCCCTATCCAGCGACCTCTGCCTCCAAGATGGAATGAAGTGGGCTCAAGTGTAACCAGCACACACCTTCTAACAAGAAACAGCACCAGGAACAGGAAGATAAACTTTTGGTTTTCTAGGAAACATTTCCAGCCAAATAGACTTTGGGAAAGAAAACTAATGTTTATCATGTATCAGACTCCAGCAAGTATACTAAATGCTTTATGTGAAATCTCTCATTCGCTTCTCTCTGCACTCCTACAAAATAGGCATTGTTGCTATTCCATTTCACCATCTTAGAGAGGTCAGGATGCTCTCCAGGTGATAAAGCTAATAACCGAGAGCATCGAGCCCCCATCTCCAGCATACTGATGAGAAAGGCCTTGCCTTGAATGGTTGTACCACAGTATCTTGGAAGAGTGAACTTTTTTCTGTGTCACAACTGTCCTGTTCAAACAAAGATGACATCAACAGCTAATCTCACAATCAAATAAATGTGGAATTCACTATGCTTCCCCACACATTAACTGAAGCTGTTGGTCAAGGACTACAGTGTTGAGCTAACTGAAAGGTAAAACCATCATTCCATAGAATACTAGGACATGTCAAAGTCATGAGGACTGCGGTTCACTACATGACAGTGACCCAGAAATTGCGCACATGGCTGATGAAGGCATGGAGTTTGGCAGGAGGAAATATCTTAGATTGGCCTGCTATTACAACAATACCATAGACTAGGTGGCTTATAAACAACAGAAATTTATTTCTCACAGACATGGAGGTTGGAATTCCAAGACCAGGGTGCAGTCAGGGTGGGGTGAGGCGACTCTTCCACTTGGCAGACTGAGGACCTCTCATTGTGTCCTCTGAGAGCAGAGAGCAGAGAGGGGAGGCAAGCTCTCTTGTGACTCTTGTAAGGACACTAATCCCATTCAGGAGGGTTCTACCCTCATGATCTCATCGAATCCTCCATATGTTTCAAATGTCTTCACATGGGGTGGGGTTTCACGTTTGAATTCTTTTTTAAGATTTTATTTATTTGTTTGACAGAGAGAGACGGCAAGAGAGGGAACACAAGCAGGGGGAGTGGGAGAGGGAGAAGGAGGCTTCCCGCAGAGCAGGGAGCCCGATGCGGGGCTCGATCCCAGGACCCTGGGATCATGACCTGAGCCAAAGGCAGACGCTTAAGGACTGAGCCACCCAGGAGCCCCTCACGTATGAATTTTGAGGAGATACACACATTCACGTATGAAATCTGAAAAGAAAAAAAAAATCAAGACCCTGCTGATTTTTGTTTATGGCACCTAGAAGGACTTAAGGAATCAAATATATGCTTTATTAATGTCGACAGTCGTACAAAGAATATTAATTATTTGCCACAGTATTTGGGGCTAAGGCACATAACTCTATTCCCCCAAGCCAAGAAGGGTCACCTGGAGAAGAACCTGCTTCGTGTCAAAGGTAAAGATGCCTCATTGTACACATGGAATCTCAGTGGTATGGCTACGGCATAGTCAGGTGAAAGAGAAAACTCGTAGAGAATTATTTGTAGATGGTATGCAAAAGCATTCCGTTGTATTACCTTATGAGCAGGAAGAGACCACGGGTAATGACGTTCCTGTCTGAAGTTGCCAAGGCTGCTTGCGTTTACATGGAATCCCATGGACAGGCCAGGGAGAAGCAGAGGTGGCGGGTCTCAGCAAAGCTGTTACCATCTCCAGAGTCCCTAATGGGATAAGCAGAAGCCAATGGCCCTGCCTGGCAAGATCTGGAAAGCACAGTTCGTCCTGCACCACTGCCATTCTGGACAAGTGTATGCACACCATCTGTGCTATTCTGTTTAGGGAAATGTTGGCGAATTCAGTTTCTCCAGTGGCTTGATTCAAAATCAGCATTAGCAAGGCGCTTCCCCCTCCACCCTGAGAGAAAGCCCGGTTCGTGCCTAGAGAGCCCTGCATAATAACCCTGCCTTCATTTTCCATTTATTTGGAAAGCTCATTTTTCCTGGATCACCCTGTAACTTTGAGTTAATACCCTTATCTGGGTAGTTCCAATGATAAATTTGGTTCAAGAACTGTGGTCACAAATCCATTTCCCTCCAGAATGGTATGAAGCTGCCGGTTCTGATAGATATTATACGTGAGGGATAAAGTAAAAGACCGCACATGGCTTCAAAGAGCAATTTGATTATTTAAATAAGAATAAAATGTCATTTAAAGCCACAGTTGATCTGCTGTGTAATGGAACTGGATTGGATGCAAGTGTCCTGTATTTTAACACGGTCACTCCTTGACATACAAGAAGGGACAAAAATCCACCGAGTACAAAATTCTGCACAACGTAAATATTTATAAATAAAAAGTAATTATCTCATTAGCAATAATAGTGATGGCTAATAGTTGCTATTCCCCAGGAATTGTTCAACTGTTGTGTAACTCTTATGGCAAAACTGGGAAATGGGTACCATTATCGGTCCCATTTCACAGGTGAAGGAAGTTATTTGCAGTGAGCCTGGGTAACTTGCCCAAGATAATGTAGCTGGTGGATCTGGAACCTGAACTCAGGAAAACTGGGCATTTAAGAGTATATTTTCATCTAGTTTATATCCTCTTCTGAGGCAAACATTGAAGTAGGTAAAACTGGATGATTTGTGGCAAGAGTTAGACTATAGCCAGAGGGTGGGTATTATTAGTCATACAGAGACGTTGTCTTAGAAAAGCGGTTCTCCAAATTTTAGTCTCAGGACCTTTTAATATTTTTAAAAATTATTGATGACTGAATGCAGTGTGTTATCCAGGTTTCAGTCCTGGGACAGAGAGAGGGCATTAGTCTAGAAACTGGTGAAAAGCAAATAAAGTCTAGAGTTACTGGTTATGTATCAATGCTGGCTTCTTAGGTTTGACAAATGCACCATGCACCACAATAATATAAAATATTCCCTTTCTGGAAAACAAGGTTAGGGGTACCCAGCTCACTCTATTATCCTGGCAACTTTTCTGTACATTTACAACTATTGCAAAGTAAAAACTTTATTTTTAAAATTATTGAAGACTCCAGCAAACTTTGATTTTGAGAAGCTCTATCAATATGTATCATATTAGAAATTAAAATGAAGAAAATTTTAAAATATGTATTAATCTAAACTATAATTACAGATTCAGTTACATGTTAATATAAATAACATATTCTTATTAAAAAGAACCATATTTTGGGGGGCATCTGTCTGGCTCAGTCAGTAGAACATGGGACTCTTGATCCTGGGGTCATGAGTCTCACATTGGGCATAGACTTTATTTAAAAAATTTTTCTAAATCAAACAAAAACAACCAGTGGTAATAATGTCACTGGTTTATATTTTCTCAAATCTCTAACATCTGGCTCAAGAGAATAAACCTGGATTCTTATATTTGCCCCTGTGTTCATTTTTTTTTGTGCTATAAGAAAGGATTTCATACTCTGCTACATTAACATTTATTGATCTATTTAGTCCCTTGAATTGGTCTTTTATCCATGCATAACTTGGCTACAATGTGCATTATTTATTTAAAACATACTGCTTCCCTAAGTTATACAGTTCTTTCAACTGTTGCCCCATCTCATTACTCAATATGCACAAAATCACATTCTGTACTATCCACACTCCTCTGAAAAGTCTTTCAGTATGGGAAGCTCTCAAGTTCACCATAGTGAATGAGTCAACAAAATGTTCACAAAGTTAACAAAATCCTAGTTTTCCCCTTGAATGGTATTTTTTTTTCCACTGACCTGCAAATACTGTCATTTGTCTTCCTTGAAGGAACAGGTTCATTTTCAAGAAGATGTGGGTCAAATACCCAAATCTAAATAACCATAGTTTGTTAGTTTTCCTTTCAAATAAAAAATAGTGTTCCTTGGCAAAGCTGTGAGTTGAACTCTCAACTCAAACAACTGTACACGTTTCTTTCCTTGAAAAACGCCTCATTCCTCATTCATCATTCAGCAGACGTGCCCTGGACATGCTCCTGTTGGGGCACACCTAAGACCAAGAAGATTTGCCCTGTGTCACAAGGAGGACAGGAGTGTGTGTTGAAGAAGGCAATGAACACCACCACCCCTGGGTCCTGCTCTCTTCATTATGTGAAGGCACCACCCATTTAACTATAAGTGCTTTTGCAGTATCAACGTCAATGCCAACACAGTGGAAAAACAAAATAATGTCTTAATGTCATTACGGAAATAATTTTGACCTTCCATCCCTGTTTTTTTTTTTTTTTTAAGATTTTATTTATTTATTTGACAGAGAGATAGTGAGAGCAGGAACAGAAGCAGGGGGAGTGGGAGAGGGAGAAGCAGGCTTCCTGCTGAGCTCTAGCCCGATGTGGGGCTCGATCCCAGGACCCTTGGATCATGACCTGAGCCAAAGGCAGACGCTTAAGGACTGAGCCACCCAGGCGCCCCCTTCCCTGCTTTAAGTGTCTTAATGACCCTCCGAGGTCCACACTCTGAGAACTGCTTGCCACTCCAAGGTTTACCTCTCTCAGCTCAGTGGAAGATGCCAAATTTTTTGTTGAGGCTGCCTAGTAAGTGCAGGGCTTAGCATATGTTCACCTAGAACCCGTGTTCTTGTTATGGTTGGACACAAGGTACAAACACAACATGTGGGCAATGACAACGTGGTGCCTCACTCATGGCAACCCATGTATCCCGCTAAAGAGAACATTCTTAATAAAGATGTATCAAGATTCGCAAAAGGTCTATGGTGAAAATACACAAAAACCCATTGAGAAAAGTCTGAACGTTGTTGCATCAAACTGTGAGCGGTTCTTCTAGGCAAGAGAAAGAATTTGTAGGTGAACAAAAACAGATGTTTTCTTCTTATTCTCCTTTTTTCTTGTCTGGAATTTTAATCTGATCAAATATACCTTGGGTGATTAGAAAATTGTAAACGTGCTTCTCCAGAACCTAAGATGAATACACAAAAACCGAGACGTGCCATGTGTATTTGTCATTGACTCACTGTGCATGTTTGGGAAGGTCACTTGTCCTTCATCTGCCTCAGTTTCCTAGTGTATTTGTTGAATATTTTGAACTAAGTGAGATACCTTTAGTTCTAGAAAATGATTCTCCTTAGGTGTGAATGTTGGGCAGAATACCAGGAAAATATATTTGTACCAAGTGGGAGGAAAAATGTAACAGATGATTTGCATTTGGAAAGCCTGTACCCAAATGAATAGGATCTGTTCTTATAATTAACTCAGTTTATGGTCTATCTACACTGTTTAGATGGCCAAGATGTTTGCATTTGCACATGATGAGAATAAAGGAGAACTCGAGCTGCAAAGAAATCAATGAAATGAGAGGCAGCTCAGAGATGCAGAATTTGCATTAAAATTCTCCCTGTAAACTTTTTGCTGAAGGATAGTGGATACCTTCAATGTAAATTTAGAAAAAAAAATACCATTTTTAGAAATAATTTAAATATAATGTGTTTAAGACTGTCAATATAATTGTACTAAACCAGCAGTTTAGCATTTTCATCCATAATTACTCATAGCAGTTTTTAAAGTCAGCAACAAACAAGGTATTTCCATTAAAAAGTAGTCTGTTTCTAGCTATCAAGAATTTGAAAATAGAAATTTGGTGAAGGATGCTATTAGAGGAGAATATTGCACTGAGAGCGAAATGATAGGGAAGTGTGAGTCTGAAATGTGCAGGTCCATATTTGAAATGAAAATGTTCAGACAGCAAACAGTGGGCAGTAGTAAGTTCAAACGTTAATATAAAATATAACCATGATCTTTGGAAAATGAAAATGCTTGTCAGGTTCTCAGTGATGTTTCACTGAAGCTGTTCCATACCTGACTCCATTATGAAATGTAATTACTACAAAAAGCTCTCAAAATATCGCCATTTAAACAAATTATCTCCATAAGTAATTAAAAGTGTCTCCTTGACGCAGATTATAAGTGAGTCGTTTTGATGCTGTCACACTGGTTTTTACATGGTATTCAAATACATGAAATTGCAACATGAATACCTACAATACGCTGGCTTGTCTCTCTCTGATTATCATCATCTAAGATCAACTCATTCAATATTGTTTTTATGGTTCTTGCTACCTAGGAAAAAAATTCATCCGTTGGGTTTCTTTATTGACACAAACTCAAAGTGGGAGATGACTATGCCAAACTAAACAAAATGACTAAAATTGCAGCATTTTACCCTCTGGCATGAGGAAATCACTAGAAAAGAGGACATCCATGTGCTACCCAGTCCAAGAAAACTAGGGAGAAAGCGTTCTTCTACGGCCGCCGAAAGAGTTATGCTCTGATCTTGGCTGTTGGCCATGTCCGAACAGTCCTGAGTCTGGTGCTCTAGCTCAAAAATGACAAGTTCAAATAGATGAAATTTACATTTCTGTGCAATTCTAAGATTTTCCTTTTTTTTTTATAACCTCAGAAGCAAATCATTATTAGGGTCCTATTGATCAAAATTTATAATTTAAAAGAAAGTGTCTATTTTGAAATAGTATTTGAATGATATTTAATAATTTTTAAAATATTTTTAAATTCTCCTGGATTAATAAAAGTATATCTTCTGTCGATTGTTCCTGGGAAAAGTGTTTATAATGAACACTTCTCACATTACAAGAGAACCGACTCACCGTGGTTGGGGATTGTGCAGGAAGCAGACCTGGGTCAGGGCCTGAATTCTAGCTACTCTACCAACATCATGTCACTTAACTTTATTACTGGCAAAACACATTTTCGGCATATTAGGCATGTGCATGAGGCCGTGCTAGCAAATTAACATTTAATAATTTTGATAAGATTAAATTTTAATAAGATTATCATTTCATTTTTTCATGTGTTTTGAAGAAAAAGTAGGACATTAATCATGTTAACATTTGATGTTAATACATAGATACTACGTACATATGTACATATGTGTATTATTATGTATAGATGTTATTATACAGAATTACATGTCAAATAAGAAAGTCCAATATGTAAAGTATAAGTTCAAACTTCTTGCTTAATATTTTCTTTTTAGGTTTTAAAATAGGAAATAGGAAACAAATGCTCATTTTTGTCAAATAAAACATTTTTAAAGTCCCTTTGTATGAACTTTAATGTGAAAACTATTTTAATGGAATACATACTAAATTCTAACGAATTCAAAAGCTGACAACAGGATGTACTATTCTCAAACTCACTTCCCTATGAACCTGTAGTTTCATGACTTTGGACGTGGAAGTCAAGGTTCTCCTTTGTATTTGTCTTTGGTACAAGACCACTGGCCTACCCCATCCACTTTGGGCTTGTTTTATTCTCAAGTCTTCAGCCTATCTTTTCTCTCAGCTACCATCAATTTCTCACCCCTTCTTTTCATTTTCCATATTGCTGTTGAGAGATGGTTGTAACTCCCCAAGGCCATAGTTGAATAGCCAGGTCTTTCCCCAACTTACTCTCTGGGTCCTTCTTACTCACACGCACCTGAAAACCTTGATTGGTCTGGAGCTTGCCTTGGACCTAGCACCACCTCGGGGCCCATGAGGGACTCACACTCTTCCTTGCACGGCCTCAGGTCATACTGAGCAGTTGAGATGCAGCAGAAGCACCTGTGGGACTGAGTTTTTGACTTGATTCCATTTTAACCAATTTAAAGTTTTAAAAACCAATACTCCATTCTACTATTTTTAAATTTTAAAAATGTTTGGAAAAACATGAGTGTGCATATCTACTGTTTAAATTGTAAATTACATGCGATCTAGGTACCAAAAAAGTATTTCCAATGGAAATTTAGATGCGTGGTAAGTGACCACTGAGGAAATGAAAATGAATGTAAAACAAACATACCATTTAATATTTTTCACACTGGTTATAATTTGAAATAACATTATAGAGTGTGTTAAATAAATGTTACTAGCATTAGTTCACCTGCTTTTTAGTTTTTTAAATGTGGCTGATGTGGGAAAGACGTTAGGGTTTGAAGCCAACAGCCAAGAAAGAATTCTTGAGACGCCTTTGGTGCAAAAAGGTGATTTTATTAAAGCTTGCGGATGGGACCCATGGGCAGAAAGAGGATCATGAGGAGTGGCCCATGAGTTACTTTCAAGTTGTGAGGGGGTTAGGGGAGAGTGTAAGTCTCCCAGGGATTGTGGAAACAAGGTTTCCAAGACCCTGAGGGGGCTAGCTATTGTTGGGGAAAAGGTCATTTATTACCGTTGAGTAAAACCTCAGTCGTGAGACCCTTCAGGTGTATACCGGTGGGTTATATGCTTGGGGGATGATTGCCAACATATATCTTGGGGGGAGTAGAGATTAAGGAAGTTTCCAAAGGAATTTTTATATGTTAAAGTAGATTTATAGGATCCTGAGGGTCGGGCTGAGATTGCCTTTTGCCCTCAGCAAAGTATTAACATAGAGGCCACTGAGCTCCTAGAGGAAGTTCACTGGGCCTGTTTCAAGGACTTGTCGGTTGGCTGTAAGTAGTGAGGAAATTTAATAATTTTTCTTCTGCCTTTGTTTCCCACATCATGGCTCTTAGAAAATGTTAAGGTCACAGGTGGCTCACACTATATAGTTATGCAACATGCTGGTTTAGACAGTCGTAGCTGTTTGTGAACTGTTTCATGGGAAGTCTGACAATTTATCTACAGAATTGTTCTCAACAACCTTCTGATAGAACCTGCCTTTCCAGCGTAGCTCCGTTCTACAGGTTTCACTATATCTGAATGCAAGCTTAACCACAGGAAATAATTGGCCTGTATATTTCTATTTACTTCCACTAAGACGTGGAGTATCATAAAGCATTGATGTGTAAGGCGTGCAAGTGCCCGGATGCATTTCTGGTCTCACTTACGTGTCCATGTTCAAGTTTAATGTTGTGTTCAGATGCTTGGGTGCTACAGAAAAATGGTGTGTGCCACATCTATTAAAGAAGTATAAACTGGAAGCTATTTTTGGTAGAATGTATTAACATACTATCTCAGAAAGTGCTTCTTATTACATATTAAATCATAAAAATATGTGATCGTATCAAATAAGATCATGTAAAAAACTAAATGTATATCAAAAAGGAGGAAGTTACCCTCAACTAGTCTACTCTCGGGTAAGGGATCCCAGCCTACCCTCAGTTCTTCTATTAAGCATATTTCCAAAGAGAGAAGAATATTAAAGCCTAATCCTGGGCAGGAGAGAGTGGACAGAACAAGGTAAATTGTTTTTAGCGCAGGTTAACGCCGCGTTTTCTAGCATCCAGATCACCGTGTTCTTGATAGGGGAGCATGCCTCTGATAAGCCCGTAGGTGTTAGCATGAAAGAGTGGCATCCTCTGATGTGTTCTGCACCTATCTATTTTTCTCGCGATTTGTATCTTTGCTTAATAAAAAATGTATAGGACTCAAGCTGTCAACACGGTTGGCAACTGTTTCAGATTCATTTTTACTGACATCAAGCTGCTGTTGGCAAACACTCAGTCTTTCTATCATCAAAATACACAGCCTGACACTCTCTGGCCTCCTTCTGTAGCTTACACTGAATCTTTCTTTCTTTCTTTCTTTCTTTCTTTCTTTCTTTCTTTCTTTCTTTCTTTCTTTCTT